>NW_023219438.1:0-660 GCF_002007445.2 Ailuropoda melanoleuca | reverse complement strand
ATAAAAATTAAAAAAAAAAAGAAAATAAGATTCAGGGGTAAGCTCCAAGACTTTGGGCTTGAGCAAGTTAGTTTAGGGAGTGCCCCCTACAGAGATGGGGTAGGCTGGGGACCGTGTAGGGACTCAGGGGCTCTGTTTCATCCTCGTAAAGTTTGAGGTGGTCCCAGACATCCATGCGGAGATGTCAATTGACAATGAAATATGCCTAGGGTTGCAGGGGAACACCGCACACCAGCAACCACCAGCGCTCAGGTCCGTAGGTCATCAGAGCTGGACGGGAGAAGGAGGCCACACGGACAGGAGGCACAGAGGAAGAAGCAGATCCATGGAAAAGCAGGAAAGGGAAGAAGAAGCCACAAGCAGGGGGCGAGTGGCTAGCGACGTCCCTAGGGTGGTCAATCAAGAGAGGCACACCGCCTATAGCCCTACAGTGAGCTGGGGACGCTCCCACCACGCAGTCCCTTTGTGTAGGGCGACAGTGAAGATGCTTCGCCACTGGTGAGACTGGCCGATTGGAGCAGACACTGAGCCTCGACGCAGGTGTAGGGTCTCGGAGACCTTCTGCTGGGTCAGGTGTTAACTCTATGGTGCGTGAATCGTGGAGGAGGGCAGGAGGTCCTGGGGGAGGGAACGGCTATTGGGACAGCAGGTGGCACTCGG
>NW_023219437.1:0-7064 GCF_002007445.2 Ailuropoda melanoleuca | reverse complement strand
GTATTCTCAGAGAGGCAATGTCAATAAAGTTAAGCTGTACGAATTATTTATACAGTAAAATTTAATTAAAGTTAAGTACACAATTATTAATATAGTCAAGAAGCTAACTCGGTACACGTCACATACTTGGTATTTTCTACCTTTTTGGCATTTTTGGACTTTCCTACCCTAGTATACTGTTAACATCTGGAACACAGGGAGCTCTAGATATCGGCCAGTAAAGGAAGGGGATGTACTATGTATGTTGATACTGTAAGAATTCACATGATTAATTTCTTTTTTTAAGATTTTATTTTTAAGTAATCTCTACACCCAGTGTGGGGCTTGAACTCACAACCCCAAGATCAAAAGTCGCATGCTCTACCAACTGAGCCAGCCAGGCGCCGCCCCCATGATTAATTTCTTTTCATTTTCTTTCATTTTGATAAAGTCTGATAGAGTAAAACTAAATGTCCAGAAAAGAAAGTATTTTGCTAACATTATTCTTCATCTAGACATGTTTTTCTCATTTCTCCTCANGAAAGTATTTTGCTAACATTATTCTTCATCTAGACATGTTTTTCTCATTTCTCCTCATAACACTAATTATAGCCTTGTAGTCCAACCAAAAGTTCCTGAAAAATCTTAGTTCCAATAGGGTTCAAAAAAGGGTTAGTGTTCCTTTGATGAATTTCCCCTTTTCGTTGTCATNAGTCTGATAGAGTAAAACTAAATGTCCAGAAAAGAAAGTATTTTGCTAACATTATTCTTCATCTAGACATGTTTTTCTCATTTCTCCTCATAACACTAATTATAGCCTTGTAGTCCAACCAAAAGTTCCTGAAAAATCTTAGTTCCAATAGGGTTCAAAAAGGGTTAGTGTTCCTTTGATGAATTTCCCCTTTTCGTTGTCACCTCTGACCACCTCTGCTATTTTTGCTATATGATAAGGAGCTAACAGTTGTTTTAAGTACTTAAACTTTGTGCCACAAATTTCATGAAGTAATGTATTGGGGGGGGCAGGGGCAGAGGGATAGAGAGAATCCCAAGCAAGCTCCATGCGCAGAGTGGAGCCCGACGCAGGGCTCTATCTCACAACCCTAATATCATGACCTGACCCAAAATCAAGAGCGGGACGCCTAACCGACTGAGTCACTCAGGTGTCCCCTAAGTCACATTTTAAATGGTAAAGAATAATAGATACCATTATCATATCCGTTTTACACTTAAAAAAGCTGCNAGCCCGACGCAGGGCTCTATCTCACAACCCTAATATCATGACCTGACCCAAAATCAAGAGCGGGACGCCTAAGCGACTGAGTCACTCAGGTGTCCCCTAAGTCACATTTTAAATGGAAAAGAATAATAGATACCATTATCATATCCGTTTTACACTTAAAAAAGCTGCTTAGTAAAGTTAACATGCACAGATTACATGCGGCACGTGGCAGATCCGTGATTCAAACCCAGGTCCACCTGTCTTCAAAGCCTATTTTCACTCCCTCAACAGACAACACTGCCATCAGCCTGTGACCTTAAAAATGGCTAATTAGTAAGAAGATGGAGGCACTCTAGCAAATACAATCATCGAATGGGTACAATCAATTCCTCTCAGGGTGAAGCTGAAAGGTCTGTCTGCTACAACTCATTCTAATCAATTCCAAACAGGGCACACAAATAAAGGATAGTAACTCAGGATAAAAACACTTTTTAATTTTTAAAGACTATCATTTAAGCAAATAATGAATTTTCAGAATCAAGCATACTGTTGTCCATGAAACTAATGCTCGATCAAGGCCAGGTGAACAACTCGAAATTTCTGGAGGTGCATCTCTTCAGAAACCCCTCAAAACAGACTTCTCTCCCCACGGAAGCAGTTCCCCCACACCACTCACCTGTTATGAAGCTGATGGTGGAGCTGTCACAGCAGCTCAATTCCGGGTCTCCCCAGGTTACCATGGTAACTCGAAAGTTGTAGTACCATGCTGGCAACAGGTTGGCTATCCTCTAAAAAGAGCAAGGAGACAAGAGACTAAGGGCGAAACTTTTGGAACAGAGTTATTTTTATTAGGTCATGAAGGTAATCAGTAAGTAATCTTTATTTTTATTTCTGTGGCTTTTTCGTATTTCCCCAATTTTCCATTAAGAATTCTTTCTGGACTGCGGTAAGGGGTAAATAGAATGGTAGGCAAACATAATTTTTTAAAAGATTTTATTTATTTATTTGAGAAAGAGAGAGCATGAGAGAGAAAGAGAGCACAAGCAGGGGGGAAGGGTAGAGAGAGAAGCAGGCTCCCTGCTGAGCAGGGACCCTGACCTGGNGTAAGTAATCTTTATTTTTATTTCTGTGGCTTTTTCGTATTTCCCCAATTTTCCATTAAGAATTCTTTCTGGACTGCGGTAAGGGGTAAATAGAATGGTAGGCAAACATAATTTTTTAAAAGATTTTATTTATTTATTTGAGAAAGAGAGAGCATGAGAGAGAAAGAGAGCACAAGCAGGGGGGAAGGGTAGAGAGAGAAGCNCTCCCCCTGCTTGTGTTCCCTCTCTCGCTGGCTGTCTCTATCTCTGTCAAATAAATAAATAAAATCTTAAAAAAAAAAAAAAAGAATTCTTTCTGGACTGCGGTAAGGGGTAAATAGAATGGCAGGCAAACATAATTTTTTTNCAACCAACAATATCTACTACATTTATCTTTTGAGCTTTTTATTTTTTTTAAGATTTTATTCATTTATTTGACAGAGAGTATAAGCAGGGGGAGCAGCAGGCAGAAGAAGCAGGCTCCCCGCTGAGCAGACCCTGACATGGGACTCCATCCCAGGACCCTGGGATCATGACCTGAGCTGAAGGCAGGTGCTTAACTGACTGAGCCACCCAGGTGCCCTACAAACACAATTTTAAAAAAGTGATTCATAGGTATAGTTAAATATTTCCAATTGGTTTTGTTTTGCAGTTTCCTAAGTTGTGTTACACACGTGAAATGTACTTATTTGTAAATGATCGTACATATGCATCGCCCTATTTCTAAGAAAATTGGCCTCTCACACTCTGCTTTCTCCCAGTTTGGACTATAAGCATGCGTCCTTGTTGGGTGGCAAGTATTAGCGTCGTCAACTGGGTAGAGGGCAATTGTGTACTTCATGCGTGACCCCTAGGAACCCGCACGTTAGAAATTATTCCTGTCTCAGAAAGAGCAATCTTTACCTGCTCTCTTGAAAAGCATCCTCCAATGGCCTGACATTAGAGGTGTTTAACGGGTGTGTAGATGTTAAGAATACTCATCATTAGCATTAAAAGATGTCAACTCATTTTTGAAAGACTAAAGGAAATTTTTTTGTGTTTTCCTCCTGGGCAGCAGAGAGAAACAGTAAGTACTTGATAGCTCTACTAAAATGTGGATACGCTCAGTTAGGGGTGAAAGCTTGTTTCACATAATTTTTTTTTTCTCTCTCTCTCTCAATCTCTTCCCAAAAACAAATATAGCCCAGAAACCAAAAACAACAAGGAAAATCATGAAAGCAGGAAGCCCCCCATATGTATTTACAGGTAACTTTTTCTGATACATTTGGTAAGAAAGACATGTCTGTTTACACGGGGAAGTGTGACGCTACTTACCACGGAAGCAGTCAGGGAGACAGTGGCTGCGATTTCGTAGTACGTTGTCCACTCTGATGTCATTGTTGCAGGGTTGAAATAAAACATTTCAACTACGTATTTTCTGAACACTCCTAAGTAAGGTCTGCTCCAGCTCAGAACCACTGCCGTAGGACCCAAGGGATAGAGTGTTAAATCCTTTATTCCCGTTGGAACTAAGAAGAAGTGGGGAGGGATGAAAAAAAAAAAAGAGCCAAGAAGGAATGTTTACTATTTTAGCAATTGTCTTCAAACTTCTTAATAACTAGGGTTTTCGCTCTTCCGATACGATCATTGAATAAATCTTACTCGCCTCCGATGTTATTTTTCCTGAGCCTTAGAGGCTAACGATATCCCCCTGGTGTACAACGATAGTCATGCATTANTGTCTTCAAACTTCTTAATAACTAGGGTTTTCGCTCTTCCGATACGATCATTGAATAAATCTTACTCGCCTCTGATGTTATTTTTCCTGAGCCTTAGAGGCTAACGATATCCCCCTGGTGTACAACGATAGTCATGCATTACTGAGTGTAGAATATTGGGTGAACAAGTATGGGCCCCTCCCCATATAGGATGATAATGACTTGGACCTGGGCTTTGGACCCCCGCTCCCCCCAACAGTACTCTGATAAAGTTTTTCTCAAGGCTGACAGCTTACCGATAGCAAAGGTGACAGGATCTGAAGGTGGTCCAATCAAAGGGCCTTTTCTTAGGTACATCACAACCTGGTACTGGGCCCCAGGCACCAGATTCTCAATAATAGATTTGCTTGAGTTCACCTTTAAACCAAACACCCATTATGATTTATTTAGAGCTGGGCTTTCATAATGTGACACAAAAGCTGATATCATATTCAGGGTAGCCACAGATGCCTTTGAAATCCAGAAGCCTTTGCTAGTTCTGGGGAAGGTCAGATTTCAAAATTAGGATGATTTATAGTTTATGTGAACACTGAAGGGAACCCAGAACATTCAAATTCTATGGCTGGATTTAATAAGCCCCGTGAACTGCTTTATACCCATCAATGTCAATTTTAACTATGTACACTAGAGACACATCAGCCTCTAACCATAATCAAATCAGCAATACCATAAGGGGAGTCTGACATCCTAAACCGTAGTGTCAGCTAAAAACATACAAAGATCAGTGCAGGAATGTCTTCAGTCTCTCGTCACTTAGAAGCATATAATATCTAATTATAGAGATGAAAATGACCTCAGAGATTATCTGCTCCAAATCTCTCATTTAATAGATCAAGAAAGTAAAGCCAGGAAATGGCCAAGGTCACATGTGTAGATTTAGTGCTGGGGCTGGAAGTCTAATATTGTGACCTCTGAAGCCTGCTACGGGCAGGTCACCAGGCTAAGTGTGGAGGGACAGCAATAAGGACTTCTCAAGGCTATTGTGACCCCATAAAATAACATTGTAGGAAACATTCCTCATTTAGATGAGCTCTTCTTTGCTATTCTTAAAAAAAAAAAAAAAGAAAGAAAGANAAGAAAGTAAAGCCAGGAAATGGCCAAGGTCACATGTGTAGATTTAGTGCTGGAGCTGGAAGTCTAATATTGTGACCTCTGAAGCCTGCTACGGGCAGGTCACCAGGCTAAGTGTGGAGGGACAGCAATAAGGACTTCTCAAGGCTATTGTGACCCCATAAAATAACATTGTAGGAAACATTCCTCATTTAGATGAGCTCTTCTTTGCTATTCTTAAAAAAAGAAAAAGAAAGAAAGAAAGAAAGAAAGAAAGAAAGAAAGAAAGAAAGAAAGAAAGAAAGAAAAGAGAAAGAAAACTTTTGGTTCGGTAACAAATGCAATATAGGGAACAACAGAACAGATAGATGAATGAAATGTCCTTACTAAGGTTAAATGTTGGTGTGCACGGGGATTTGATGCTTCAGCTTACAGGTCAAGAAGTGTGTGACTTTGACCTTTAGTGCCTCTCATACTTACGACAGTCTTGCTTTGTAGAAAGAACACAGGCTCTCTATTCAGACTGCCTGAAATCAAACCCTGCCTCTACTCCCTTGTAAGCACGGAAATTTATTTATAATTTATTTATAACTCTTATCTTGGCTTCTTGACTGATAAACTATAGATAATACTATTCTAGACCTCACAGAGTAACAAGGATGCTTAGACTAGAGTATCAATGAAGTTAACTCATTACTCAGCAATTTTGGGGCCTCTAGGGTACATAACATAAAATTGCTGTGGAAAGGAACATAAATCAATGAAGAACAGCGTCGTTGACAGCTTATCTATGCCATAAGGTTTTTTTTTTTAATTAGGCTTCATTATGATTTTAAGAATAAACACAGAATTGGTGATACGATACGAATTTTAAACCTTTCCAATACCAGAAACCAACTCTGCATAATAGACATTGTATAATTTGAATTGGTAGAACTTGCTCTAAATGTAAGTGGGGGGACCAGCGTACCATAATTTCTTTTCCAATAACTTAAGCAAAATAAAGTTAAGTTAAATGAATGCATTAGCATTTCCCTCCTTTCTTTCCTATTTACACTCATATCAGAGTTTTTTGTCCNTTTCCCTCCTTTCTTTCCTATTTACACTCATATCAGAATTTTTTGTCCATGCTTTCAAAGGTGAATTCTGCTGGAAGCCATCTAGGCCCTGTTGGTCAACCAGATATCTCTATCTGATAGAGCATTTCCTGAAGAGATAAACTATGAACAAGACACACATGTTGTGCAAAACTAAGTAATGCTGTCTTATTTCTTTAAAATAAATTTTTAAATGATAAAACTTACAATGCTCATTGTGGAAATTATTCATACAACAGAAGAGCAAGTAAAGAAAATTGGCAATTTTTCTGTTCTCCTCCCCTCATTTCCAACATTTTGGTGGCAATTTTCCATGCCCTCCTCGATACGTACATAAATAATATGACATTGAACCATATATGTGCTACACCATTAACATCGCTCTGAGCCTTTCTTTAAAACTAAACAACACATCATAGACATCTAGGCATATCCATGAATGCCAACTTAGCTCATTAATCACTCATTTAGTTTGTTTAGAATAGCAGGACCAAAAAGTGTAGACTGCTTTAGGGTGGTGTTAAGGTTTCTTTGGTTTGATAATATTTTAAGCAAGTAGTTGATTCTGATTATTCAAATGACTGCGTGAGATTGGAGCCACTTAAACATGCCATCATATTTAAATACCCTGAGAGTATCGGGCTAGTGAAATAAGTCGGAGAAAGACAGATACTGTATGATTTCACTGTGTGGAAATTAAAAGTAAAACAAATGAACAAACAAAACAGAACAAAACTTATAGGTAAGAGGAACAGAATGGTGGTTGCCAGAGGGGAGGGGTGTTGGGAGGTGGACGATATGGGTGAAGGGGGTCAAGAGGTACAAACTTCCCCTTATAAAATAAACAAGTCATGAGCACATAACGTACAGCAGGGTGACC
>NW_023219435.1:0-660 GCF_002007445.2 Ailuropoda melanoleuca | reverse complement strand
TTTTTTTAAATTCCAAATATTTTACTGCAACATTAAGTTTTTATGTCCTTTATATTTTTTTGTTATCATCTAAGTGGTACCACAGATATGTAGCATTGGAAGAAATATTAGAGGAGTTTCTAACATAATCCCTGGGGTTCCACAACTGAGGAAAATTAAATCCATAGAAGTGAAGTGTTTAGACCAAGGTAACACAGTTTTAATGACACGTTTGAAGTGTACAATGGAATTTAATTTCCTTCAAAGTGATTCTGTGGAAGAAACCAATACCTGTGGTCAATATACAATCTGATGTTCCTCCATATCATGTTTTCTATATCACATGGCAATGCTTCATTTTCTTTGATTATGTATTACATGATCTGGGCATGTGTGTGCTTCTAAGAGTGAAACAGATAAGTTTTGATCTTTTCTTATCTACAATAAAAATTATCCCAAAAATAACTTTCTTTCCAGGGATTTCAGATTATGTGAAATGAAGGTGCGAATGCAGCTTTATTTCATTAGTAAGTGGCATTTGTCAGGACAGTTGAGTATAAAACTTGGGATGACAGGTACCATAAATGTAAAAAAGTAATCCAGTTGTTTCATGAAAGTCCATAAAATTGATGACAGTATCTATTCAAATGATCTGTATTATGCAATGTAAGATAGCTTAAT
>NW_023219434.1:394-569 GCF_002007445.2 Ailuropoda melanoleuca | reverse complement strand
GGGGACCCCGATTCCACATTGGGTGTAGGGGCCTGGGGAGGATCCAGCCCTTAGTTCGAAGAAACAAAGTGTGAGGGGAAAGCCTTTGAAGTCACGACAGCCTGATGGAAGGTGGAACAGGAATCAAGGTGCTTTCGTACCGTGAGTGAAACACGACGAACACAGCACTGAGAAA
>NW_023219434.1:0-255 GCF_002007445.2 Ailuropoda melanoleuca | reverse complement strand
GGACCGTCTTAGCACTATCATCACCCTTCGTGAATAGGGAAACACGAGGGAAAGTGGTCGCGGAAGCCTGACTAGGGTGCCCCATAGTGGTCTCTGAGAAGCCACACAGTGCAGGGAAATATCAACGATCATCATCTCACGTGAGTAAGGGTGCATGAATGAAAAGGTTCAGGATTTTCGAGGTCTCAGCACCCTTCTCTTTGGTAATAAAGCAGAGCGTCCAGGAAAACACCTCCAGCGAACAGCAGCCTTTTC
>NW_023219433.1:0-660 GCF_002007445.2 Ailuropoda melanoleuca | reverse complement strand
GAGCAGAGAGCCATCCCAGAACCCTGGGATCATGACCTGAGCCAAAGGCAGGCATGTAACAGACTGAGCCACCCAGGCGTCCCTCTCATTTATTTGTCTTAAAAAACTTGAATAATTTGTGAGCATCTTTCTATGCCTATAGTTTCTACTTTTATTCTCCTTGTATGAATATCTGCTTATTCTCTTTGTATAGATCAAAGGATTTTTAAAAGAGAACATACTGAAGAATGATGTCAAAAAATAATTGTTTTCATTTGTTAATTTGTTTATTTCTATAAATCTAGGTAACCACAGGGAGAAAGGAAAAATCAACTGGTAAGAATCTGTATGGTAAACGGTGGGAAAAACACACAAGCATAGTGCAATCCGACGTTGTTTTTGTCCTCAAGCTGCATGTCCTGAAAACCAAACTGAACACATATACAACATCAAAAGACAACAAGGCAATAAATATACAATGTGTTCTCAAATATGTGAAAGATATTTATGGATTGTAAATGTGCTCCTGTGGCCATCTGTGTACATTCAGATTTGTGTTTATCTCTCTACATTGTAATTATCTGTTTAACATGTTCATCTTTCCCACTAAAATATAAGCATTTCAAACCTGGATCTGCATTATACTAGTCTGTGCATCCCTGGCAGCTGGTAACTTTGTAT
>NW_023219432.1:0-660 GCF_002007445.2 Ailuropoda melanoleuca | reverse complement strand
TGTGATTCATTTCCTTGAATTAGTCCATTTCATCAAAAAGCTAAAATTAAAAACTGTTTTCCCATGATACATATACTCTCTTCAGAAACAAAACTACATCGTCATTAACACCAACTGCTTTTACGTTTTAGAAGAAAAGATGAGTAATAATCAAACATTACAAAAGCCGCCATTTTATTGCAAAAATAAATCTCGTAAGTATTTACATAGCCATGGTAAGTTCTTCTGGCACTGACACAACTGTGTTTTCAAAATCTTTTGATCATGACGTATCTCCACTGTCATTAAAACTAAAGAATAACTATGAAAATCTCCTGGAATAAGTTCGCGTGAGTTACTATGACATCTTAATAAAACACGCCAGTGTTTGACAAATTTTACAATAATCCCAAGACTTTGCCATTGTTGTATGTTTTACCTGAAAATAAAACTTCTTCCCTGATGGAAAAGATTCTTTTGCTTGAAGCTGCCAGCAGAAACTGAAGGAAAGATACATTATTAGTTCCATGGTGCAGCTCTCAAAATATAATGGAAAGACAAGATCAAAACAGTTTCTATCCGTGACCTCATTCCTACTTAAGTCAATGACCTGTATGGGGCGCCTGGGTGGCACAGCGGTTAAGCGTCTGCCTTCGGCTCAGGGCGTGATCCCGGCGTTAT
>NW_023219431.1:0-660 GCF_002007445.2 Ailuropoda melanoleuca | reverse complement strand
GACTCATCTCTTCTTCACATTTTATTTCTGGCAGACAGTTTCCTGGAGGTCTCTGTTCTCTTCTTTTCTGAACTGCTTGCTCCTTAGGTCTTTTATTGTGTTGTCCCTGGATATTCCTTTGTTCTCATCATTTGGCTTTTGTCCAGCATTGGATTTTATGTTTGTGGCAACTCTCGTCTTTGTCTTTCTTCACTGACTTCTTCATTTTGGTGGCGTTAGTTACTTTAAAAAGATAGCACAGTGTTTTTGGACAAGTTGAAGACAGCCTTCAGCATTCCCTCCTCTTGAGCAACACTGCTCCAGCTTGGACTTTATTCCCTCTCTCCTGGTGCACAGCCACCATTCTGGAATCTCCCTTCATCGTGTCCTGGGGATTCCGTTATCCCTTCTAATGGAAGCTCATGCCTTACTCATTTTTTGTTGATGCTCGTGTTTTGGTGGAAGACTTTCTCCAGTGGCTTTCTGACATAGGATGCTTGGGAGGCAAACCTTTTGGGACCACGCATGATTGAAACTTATCGATGGTTTTGCCGGCTATAGAGTTCTGTATTGGAATTCATTTTTGTTCATAAATTCAAAGATTGCTCCGTTGCCTTCTTGTTTTCATGTTACTGTTTTAGAATTCAGAAGCTATTCTCATTTTTCCTTTGTATGTAACTT
>NW_023219430.1:0-660 GCF_002007445.2 Ailuropoda melanoleuca | reverse complement strand
GGAAAAAGAAGGAGGGGGAGAAACCATTTACTTCTTGCTTGCTAGACGCTAAGATCTTTAAAGGCCTTAGCCCACTGGAGCCTCACACCAACAAAGCCAGGATTACTTTTGTCCCAGTTCTATAGATTTGTGACGGACTGAGAGAAGGAAATAAAATGTGTATACTCGTGACTTTAAGTGTGGCCATGGAGAGCCAAGGCTTAGTCTACCACCACAAAGGAAGCATGTGGAGTTCACAGACTGCTTTTTTACGGCTCCCTTGCCCCAAACCTCAGACACTGCAGAAAGGTTCTCACCCCCCCCAACCGTCCCTAGCGATGCAACTGCTTACTTCCCTTCAATTTTATTGATCATTTTTAATAAAAAGGAAAGATAATGAAATAATCAGGCAAGATATTTATTAGTACAGATGCTCATATATCTAAGTATTCAATTTATTGAAAGATATCTGTGAAAGTGTTAGATATTGTCAAAACATTGCATGTCATGAGTAATACCACCTTTAGCAAAGGGTATATCTCTTACTTCAAGGGTCGGCTTATGGAGCCATTAATCTACTGGGAGGAACAGATTTCCCAGTGTTCTCAGAGGCTGGATCAGTGACCCAGAGGAATCTGGGTATTGAATGAGAGAGGAAGGCACATCCTAATTTCGTTCACT
>NW_023219429.1:0-660 GCF_002007445.2 Ailuropoda melanoleuca | reverse complement strand
GCATTATGCTAATAGAGAACTCTCTTCACTCTTCATACAGTTTACAGCAGTGGTAACTTTCATGCCTGTGAAGCTTTATGGATTAGAAAGTTCTTTCATATGCTATTCCATTTTTTCAGTTTCAGTCTTCAAGGAAAACCTGTTAGATGAGCAAGTCAGATCTCGTTTGGCCCATTTTATAGATGAGGTGGAATTGGCTCAGATAGGTTAGTTATATTCACTCGGAGTCCCGAAGAGAAATAATGATTATTCTGTACGATTTCCTGTTGAATCCCATTATATACAGATACTCCTAGATTGCTCCATATTTCACAGTCTGGAATAAAAAGGAGCTATGATTGATTGGCAATTGGAGAAAAAGTAATAATTAGTTCATTAAAAATAAGATGCTTAAAATCGTCAGTACTATTAAGTTTCAATGTTTTCCCCACGAATTCACTGAATTAGTAACACGGTTTAAATAATAACGAGTTTAACCTTATCTGCTAAAACAGGGTGAATAAAATACGAAAAATGAAAGGTCAGTTTTAAAAGGTAACTGTCTCTCCCCTTTTTTGTACACATTTTTTCCATCTGACAAAATGTTCTGTTAGAGCTAATTGGTCAACACAGGGAAATATACAAAAGGAATTTCATCCTTTGTGGAAGATTTTAAGCTGT
>NW_023219428.1:0-660 GCF_002007445.2 Ailuropoda melanoleuca | reverse complement strand
AGTTGGGGCTATGGGAAACCCAAGATGATGGTTTTTCCTGGCTCTCTAGTAAACCCCAATTTTCAGTTTTTGCATTCCTTTATCCACCATGGTGCCATTAAGGTGTAGCAACTTTTTTTTTTTTAAGGATTTTATTTATTTATTTGACAAAGAGAGACAGAGCACAAGCAGGGGGAGCTGTAGAGAGAGATAGGGAGAAGAAGGCTCTCCAGTGAGCAGAGAGCCCAATACGAGGCTCGATCCCAGGACCCTGGGATCATGACCTGAGCCGAAGGCAGCCACTTAACCGACTGAGCCACTGAGGCACCCCTGGTGTAGCAACTTCTATAAAATTGTGCAATTTACTACCAACATCGAACCTGTCAAGTCTATAATCCTGGAGAAACTATTTTTGTCCCAAGAGGCCTCAGACTTACTCCTCCTCCTCCTTTTGAGCGCCTGTAGCTGGACTTCATTCAGTTGCCACTTAGTGTGGGTTACTGATATGTACTTGTTATTTTCTGTATGTTTTCCAGATAGTTTCAAACTTTCCCCTGCCACAAAGCTGACGCTCCCTCGGTTGCAAAGAAATTATTAAAGAATGTGTTTCCCACTTGGGGAATACCTTCTGCAATCTCCCATGATTGAGGCAACCATTTCACTGGACAAATCATATGAGAC
>NW_023219427.1:0-660 GCF_002007445.2 Ailuropoda melanoleuca | reverse complement strand
TTCTGGAGTCCAAAAGTCTGAAATCAGTATCACTGGACCAAAATGAAGGTTCCACAAGGCCATACTTCATCTGGAGGCTTTAGTGGAGAATCTGTTCCTTGCCTCTTTCAGCTATGATGACTGCTGGCATCACCTCAGTCTTCAAGGCCAGTATCTTTAAATTCTCTCTGCTGCATCTTCACATTTCCTTCTCTTCTATGTCTAACCAAATTTCCCTCTGCCCTCCTCTTTTAATTATACTTGTTACTGCATTTAGGGTCCCGCCAGATATCTAGAATGACCTTCTGATCTCAAATTCCTTAATTTAAAATATCTGAAAAGTCTGCCATGTAAGGTAATATTTACAGATTCTGAGATTAGGACCTGATATTTTGAGGCACCATTATTCAGTGTACCATAAATAGTTTTCAAAGGGAGAATGATAACCAATGAAGATTTCAGACCTGCTTTGTAAATGGATTCATGCAGTGTGAAGCCCTAATTTCATACCCTGTGTCAGCTGTGTGTCTATAATTAGATGACTGGCCAATTTACCTGGCAGGATAGTTCTAGTTTAAATCCATTGCCTATAGAATTATTAATATACCCTCTTTACCCTCAGCAGTGTTTTGGTTTATGTAATAAATTATATAGCTACCTTCCATATGCTATAGCATGTGT
>NW_023219426.1:0-5700 GCF_002007445.2 Ailuropoda melanoleuca | reverse complement strand
AAAAAAAAATTGCTTGGATTATAAATGTGAGCCTGTGGATTGTGGAAAGATAAGAGGATTTGGGATATCAGGGGGGAGACCAATGCAGTAATAAATGGACAAAATGATGGTAGCTTGGACTAGGGAGATGGGGAGAGAGAAATGAAGAGATTTGAGGATTCTCTCAGGGATAGAAAAGGCTGAGCTTAGTGATAGATACAATGTAGGCATTGAGATAGGAAAGAATAAGGTGCCCATTCCCATGTTTTATGACAGATTTCATTGTTTATCTTTGACTTCTGTACCTTTCTCCTGTACAAACTTTATTCTGCCTTATGCTTTCTCACTGTCTACCATGAGATTTCTCACAGAGAATGCCCTCTGCATCCAGTTTGGTTNCTGTCTACCATGAGATTTCTCACAGAGAATGCCCTCTGCATCCAGTTTGGTTTCTGACTCAGGCAATAGATAGAAATATCACCATAGTATTAGTAATAGGCCCTCAATGGAAAAAAAAAAAAATAGATGTGTTTGTCAAGAGAGCAATGATTGAGTTGCATTTGGGATTTGGTAAGCTGTAAGGGGCCTTTGAGATGCCCAACTAGAACTACAGAGCAGTGATAGAATACTGTGACCTGGCAATATANAGTGATAGAATACTGTGCCCAGAGGCACTTCCTCATTGGCCCTTAACTAATTGACAAGGGAAGAACTTGTATAGTCCTAAATACATTGTAGTCACTATGTCCCCTTAGAAAATGACTTGCACACCACGTAGAAAACATTTGGTAGAAAGAGAATGGAAAGAAATCTTTTACAGGACACCACAGATATACTGGGAAGGCACAAATTCAGTAGTCGATATTTGACACCCAGCTAGTGGTGTGTACAAACTTGAGTATCTGAATCAGTGCCTTCCTGATTACCAAATGATCTAGAACATCTATTCATGAGGGATGATTTCCCTCACAATTATCCAGTCCTTCTTTCTGGAATCTGTTTCTATTCTGTATTTTATCATGCTCTTTAATTTTGTAATTGGAGAAATTAAAAAAAAAAAAAAAACCTCCACTAAATCGCTACCACCCCATTACATTTCACTGGATGCTGAGTTCTCTGCCAGATGGATTTTGAGAAACTACAGTTAGTATCACTTGTTTCATTAGTGCCTTTTTAAACTAGCAGACATAACATTGATAAGTCAGTTCACCTCCTGGAATTAAAAAAAAAAAAAGAAAAAAGAAGGGAAGAAAGAAGAAAGAAAGAAAGAAAGAAAGAAAGAAAGAAAGAAAGAAAGAAAGAAAGAAGAAAGCTCTCTTCCCCAATCTGTTTTAGCTGCAGAACTGTGGGAAAGCAAAGTGAGAGGTGATAGCATCACTTTCATTAAACAAATGCATATGGGATGTCATGTGATAAAAGATCCGTGAAGAAATATGATCCGAGCCAAGGAGCATATAATTGGCTGGATGGCTGTGATCTTCTTTCTGAGTGAATGCATAGTGATTGTTTTCTCTCCTGCCATTCAAGTTCATGGAGGGCTTTACAGTACCCAGAATTTTAGAATCCCTTTGAAAACCAAGAACTTTCCAGATGAGACACCTCTGTACCTCTTAGTAGCCATTGTGGAAACTGTGTGTACCATAATACCTTTGGTCCCAGTGAGCAAATATTGAAGCACCAAGACCTTCTCTGTGCTCTTAGGGAGTTTGCAATGTCAAGAGGCATAGTATACACAGCCTCTGGAATCTCTCTGCCTGGATCCAAATCCCATCTAGCTCTGTAACTTCTTTGTACCTCACCTTCCACATCTGTAAAATGGAGATGACAATACTTCTTTCCCATTGAGTTGGAAGATGAAGTGAATTCATATATGTGAAGAATTACCTGAAACACACAAAATGCTATACTGAGACTTGCTATTGTCATGGAAGCAGAGCATATATGCAGTCATAATATAGGGCAACACCTGAAGAAGGTACACAGCAAACAAGTAACAGAGAAGTGGGGCTACATTACTCCATCACGGAAAGCAATGCCGAGGCTGTGTTTTAAAGGATGCGGAGTCATTCAGCATGTTGACAACTGGTGGAGAGAGCAGCCGTACATGGAACAGTGCTTGCAAAGATGTAACCGATCAAGCAGCATGGCATTTCTGATGGGCTATGAAAACTTTGAACAGGATTTCAAAGCTGTAGATGGTGAAGTAATCAGACACAAGGAAGAGTTTATGGGATGAAGGGACAGGCTTACCGTATTGAAGAGCTTGACTTTATGGTGAAAGGATAAAGATTCTAGTTTGTAATTGTTCTAGCCTAGGGATCATATTGTAATTTATCTTGGCTTTGTTCATTAATCCGACATTCACTTTAACCTGATCCTGCAAGCATCTGGCACCATTTTAATGGTGATATAAGGGAGATACCTGTGTCAGAAATGGTGGTCACCAAATGTTGAGATTCATCAGCCAGCGAACATAATACAGTGCTGGAAAGAGAAATATACTGAACTCTGAGCCAGAAGGCCAAGAAGATCTTCATCTGGTGGGGACTAAACTAAAACTCAAGAAGTCGAATGATTATTCATAAGCAAAAGTCCCCTTGGAATAATAGAATTCATGTCAAATGTTAATAATTAAATGAATGATATTTCTTGAACTTAAGTGTCTCCAAAGAAAAGACCCAAATCAGTCTTCAGCATATCAATGTATTCTATATTGGATGAAATCGAAAAAAAATGTGAACACTATAATGTTCACAAGTACAGAGATAATTTTGAGATCATTTGGAGTAGCTCAGTTGTATAATAAAACTCTTCAGGTGTTCAAGTTCTAGCCTTCCCGTGGTGGCTGATTCACCTCCATGGCCTTAAGGAGCCTTGAAAATTTTCCAACGGTGACTCAGAGGACTCAGAACTTAAGGAGATGGGGGATAGAGTTCCATGCTCCCTAGTCCATCCTGAACTCAACTCTAGGGGCTCTTATCTATTACTTAGGAGAATGCCACCTAAAGAGTAGGTTGAAGAAAGGAGGTGAAGCAGAAAAGGTTTTAAAAACCAGCAGTTGGATTGAGTCATTTCCAAATGTCTTCCAAATTTAAAACAATTCTAGTTCCAGTTTTCATCTCTGCTCCAGTAGCCTTGCCCTTGAATTCTTCCAGCACTAGCTGTAATCCTAAACTCTGATTTTTTTCCCGGTAGAAGAATTCACACTTATTTTTAAAATTATAAATAAACCAAGCCTCTGTAATTTTGGCTCCTTTGACCATATTACATTTTCCAAATCCTTCCTTTGGCCAACTCCAGTGGCTTTTCTCCGTCTCTGCATCTTCCCTGTTCCAGGTAATTCTTAGACCTTCTGCTGAGGTCCCAGAGGCAGCTCTGGCTGCCGTCCTGAATCATCCTGGGGTTGCTTCAAGGAAAACAGTCCCCATCTCTAGACAAGGCACTGTTTTGCTTTCTCTGTTAATTTTTTTTTAATTTCTTTCTTGGACCTAAGCAGTAACTTGTCTTCTTGTCCTCTTATCAGTTAGTTCCACAACTAAAGTGAGCCCCTATCAGCTTTTCTAGCAAACAACTGCAAAACGTTAATGAACATGCAACGACTAGGATCTATTGGTTTGGGATCAGCTGGAAGGTTCTGCTGATTTTGACCTTCTCATTCACACGTGCAAGGTTGGATGAATGTCGGCTGGTGTAGGCTCGCTTCAGCTGGAGAACCCAGGAACTTGGGTCCCTGCCCTCCCCGTCTCATTCTCCAACACCTTCACCAAGTCATGTTCTCCTGGAAGAGAGCCGGAGAAACTCTTGAGGCATAAGCCTGGAAGAGGCAGACTGTCACTTCTGCCTCATTCTACAGATCAAAGCAAGCTTTTCGGCCAAACCTAGTCAGAGTGTGGGCAGGTCACCCAACACACAGTAAGAGGCACTGCAAAATTATAGAGCCACGGGAGAGTCAAAGAAGCAAGTCTCTTATTTCTAGGTTTCAATGCGGAACACCAAGAGGTATTATGAGCAACTCTCAGGATTATGTAAAGTGTGTAAATCCATGTGTGTCTGTAGAACAGTGCTGGGGAAAATGGGGGAAATCTTATTACTTTCGCTCATACAGTTTTGACTTTAGCCATAGAGTAGAAATCAAATATCTGTCTGCTTTGTTTAACCTTTGTGTTTACAATAATACATTGCTAGATATAGCAACAGCATATAACCTGATATATTAACTCTCCACATGCAATGGTTAAGGGAACATTAAACAATCAGAGGCTATCCTATGCACTAGCACTTTCCAAAGATGGTAACTAGGTTCTGGGTCATGTTAAATTAAGCCATTGAATCTCCTTCCGCTTGTGTGTGACTGTGTGTATAAAAATGATGAGGCTATATTTTTTTATAGCTCTGTTGACAGACAACCTGTAAGTGCCTTAATATTTAGACTCTTCTCTATGACTTTGAAATGGCTAAGATACCTTGAATTTAGAGAATTTTGTTCCGTAGCAGATAACAAAAATGTAAATATATTTGCATATATGTATATATATTACATATATATGTATACATGTGCATGCATATGCACACACTTTTATATATGTATGTGCATCCATATATACATATATGGATGTATATGTATGTATTATAGGCTGTATACATTGTATGACATGTATACGACATCTGTAAAAGAGTTTCACATTCATCTCCTAAACAATCTGCTCAGAGAGAGGATCTGCTCAGCGTAGCACCTCCAAAATTGTTGACTGAGCAAATGAATCTACTATGACACTCATTCGTTTTCAATCAACATATATTGATTACAATATTAAGGTCAAGTTCTACAGTCCAAAATATATTAGTTCTGTCAGTTGTTTAACCACCAGGATGCTATTTTTCCCTCTGTAAAATGAATACATATTTGAGGATTCAATATGTTTATATATGTAAGTTACTTAGCACACGGTCAGGCACCCAGTAAGTTTGAAGAAAGAGAGAGGAAAAGAAAGAAAGCAAAAAGAAAAGAAAAGACAAATGTCACCAACAGAAGCATGGCTGGCAGCAAAACCTAGAGAGAATTTTCACCGGTACGTCCTTGTGTGATGAGCGTGTCAAAGGGGCTGGTGCAGAGTCTGAAAGGTGGGTGCAAAGGGTGTTCAGGGAGAGCAGGATGGGCAACAGGGAGCTTCAGAATGCAGGATAAAGGTGCAGAACTAAAAACCAGCCAGTGCAATCTGGTTTAAAATATGGGAATGGACAATAGGACTGAGCGCCATAGATGAAGCAGAAATGCATAGATTAAATAAAACAGATGGGCACCTGCAGTGACCAGCCGCATCCAGGAGAGCAGGCATGTCATTGGGGTGTGTTTTGGAGGGTAGAAACCCGAACAGAAAGAAAACCCAGAGTCAAGTGTGGACAGGATCAGAAATCCAGTAGCACTGGGGACAACGGGAAGGGCTTTCTAAGTTCACATATAAACGACTGAATTCATGTCTGTTATACTTATTTAACACTCTATAAAATTCTGGGCTAAAAGTGATTTTCCTCTGCTTCATAGATTCCCAGGAGTGCTGAAAATAAAATAACCACAACAGCAGGACAGTACAAAAGCTTCTTGTGCCGAATTCTGTGTTCAGTGCCTTCTTTCCTGCTCTCCCCACGACAGACTTGATGGTGGATGTTACCATCATCGTTGCGCAAATGAGGGAAGTGAAGCTCAAAAAGTAAATTCACCTA
>NW_023219425.1:0-660 GCF_002007445.2 Ailuropoda melanoleuca | reverse complement strand
CCCCCGTTTTTCCTTCCTCCCTCCAGGTCTTTGATCTATTAAAAATCAAAAGAACAAAGTCACAGAGGAAAGTTGGGTTTTGTTGTGGCTGCCACTGCACAAAATGGGACTCTTCAAACAGAGTGTGGTGGAACCTACGTCTGACAATGCTGGTCCAGGATTGGTTGTAACTACAGGTCAAACTGGACAGCTCTATGCAAGAGAACGCAAATCCAGGCCTGCCAAGGAGTACCCAGCTTCTCCGTCCAAAATTGGCTGTAGGAGCTTCCGGTGGCCAGAGATGCCTCCAGTCAGCCTTCAAGGGCAACACGAGTGAGATCAGGGTTCTGAAGAGGCCCTCAGGTAAGGAGCCGCAAGGACTTGAAGCTACAATATCTGTTCAATCTTAAATCATTTTACAAAGCCCCTGTGTAGCACTGGACTCTGCCCAAATCTGGACACGCTTCGGCTTCCTCCACAGTGCTTGGCACACAGCAGGTGATCAATAAATAATTGCTGGCTGTCCCCACTGCTGGTGCACTGCCAAGCCCTCCACTAGGGGGCAGGAGAGGGGGTTTACCCAACAGGAGCGAGTGGTTCGCCCATATAAGAAATAACAATATTGTAGTGCATATTTGTGATTTGCTAAGAGAGTAAACCTTCAAAGTTCTCATTACGAGG
>NW_023219424.1:0-660 GCF_002007445.2 Ailuropoda melanoleuca | reverse complement strand
ATCCAGATGTATCTTCCTGCATCTCAGGCTGATTCTGTGGGTTTTCAGGATGGTCTGGTACCTATCCAGCTTGACTCAGGGGACCAGCTGAGAAACGGGTCCCCTACTCCTCTGCCATCTTATCTCCTCCTTACAGAAAGTGGTCGCTTCTCTGTTCATAGAATTTCTACTACTCTTTTCTTTGTTCTCCAGTTGCTTTCATAGGTATTCAGAATGGTTTGGTAGCTCTCTAGCTGAATTCCAGGGACCAGACAAACTTTAGGTCTCCTGCTCCTCCTCCATCTTGGAACGAAACCCCCATCACTAAGGTTCTATTGGGCAGCATTCCTCCATGTCATTTGTCCATGTCTTTCTGTGTCTCTCCATATTATTATCACATCCTTAGGAACCCAGAGGGATCTATTTTAACTTCTAGAAAGTACCCATTCTTTTTCAATTCCGTTCAGCAAAACCCAAGACTAAGATGGGTCTCAGCACAGATAGAGCTTTATCCCAGGCTCTGGATGGGGGCAGAATGGAGAAGACTGTCTTTCAGCAGTTAGAAGGAACCATGGGTTCACTGTTTCCCCTTGCCAAGCTTCAGCCCCTGACTTCTGTGTGGGTGCTCGATACTCTGAGTGAATGGCAGTGATGACATGTTTAATGAAAGGTAAATACTTA
>NW_023219423.1:0-660 GCF_002007445.2 Ailuropoda melanoleuca | reverse complement strand
GACAGGAGTGTCATAGGGAACAGGAAGGAGGGACTGAGAATACTGCATAATGAAATGTCTGTATTACACGTGAAGCTTTACAGAAATATTTGAAGGTGGACTTATATTAGTTAAACATGTATCCTGTGAACTCTAGAGCAACCACAAAAGAAAAAAAATGTTTTTAAAAGAAGTAAAATCGACACTGAGAGGAGATAAAATGGAATTATATCATGGTTGGTTAAAACACAAGAAGGCAGAAAAATAAGTCTCTGGTAATGGAATAGAAACCAATTTTATTAATAAAATTATATCAGTGGTTGATGTTAATAAAATGATATAAATGGTTGATATTAATAAAATTTTATCAATAGTCCATTTAAATGTGAATGTCTAATATAATTAAAAGACGGAGGTTGTCAGAATACATCAAAACAAGACCCACTGTATGTTGTATATTAGAAATACACTTGATGCATGAAGACTGATGGGTTAAAAATGAAGGGGTACTAGAGAGCATTCTGGGAAGCTGGTGGAGCTGGAAGCACCAGAAATCTGTCTCCCCACCTAGAAACAATGGGTCTGGCAGAATCTGTCTAACATAACTATTTTGGAACTCTGGGGTCTACTGAAGGTTTGCAACTTCCAAAGAAAGGCTTGGACAGTAAGTTTTGGTTAATT
>NW_023219422.1:0-1168 GCF_002007445.2 Ailuropoda melanoleuca | reverse complement strand
AAAGTTATATCTAGAATTTTGACTCACAGGGAGGGTTGGCCCCTCTAACTCTGTGTTGTTCAAGGGTCAGCAGCAGATATGTATATATATGTATGCATACATGTATACACACACATATATGNATATATATGTATGCATACATGTATACACACACACATATATGTATATATATATATATATACATATGTATATTCTTACATAGATATCCTAATATGCCTAATTGGATTACTATGTTTAAAGTCCCTTGCCTATTCTATACATTTTGATTTTTTCCATTTATCACTATAACGTTCCAGAAACCAACTTCATTTACTATAAAAATTTGGAAATCATTAAGCAGGTATTTAATTATTATGAATAATTATCTTTACCCCATTTAAAAATTAAATAATTCTGTGTATTTTTTAAAAATTTTATTTATATTTATTATTTGACAGAGAGAGACAGCCAGCGAGAGAGGGAACACAAGCAGGGGAAGTGGGAGAGGAAGAAACAGGCTCCCAGTGGAGGAGCCTGATGTGGGGCTCGATCNGAGCCTGATGTGGGGCTCGATCCCAGAACGCCGGGATCACGCCCTGAGCCAAAGGCAGATGCTTAACAACTGAGCCACCCAGGTGCCCCTAAATAATTCATGCATCTTTATTTGCTAAGGACTGGTGTAAGAGAAAATATAATGAGAATAGAAAATATAATTAGAAAATTGTAATAGCATTACAAAGATCTTAATGCAGAAAGAATGGTTATTTGTATTTGAACTACCATTACAGGTAGGAAATAATTTGGTTCTGTATAAAATTACAACTACTTGTATTGCATCTCAACAAAACTACTGTACACAAAAATTTAAATGTCTCTAATGGCAATGTTTCTTTTTATAATTAAAAAATGTTCTAAATATGTCATATTTTTTTTGCTTTCTGAATGAAAGAATGGCAAGCATTAAGTATGGAACTGTATGATATACCAAAATTAATCTAATGTTTTATTGCTGACATCACTATGAAACATTCAAATAGCTCTATAAACAAGTGTATTTTCAAAGTAAATAGCTTACCTGTTTAAACTGAAATTTAAACAAATGCATTTATTTTCACAAATCAAGTTTTTCTGACTGGAATCACTGAAAATTCATAGTTTTATGTTAAACAGATATTAAGCCAAGAACACT
>NW_023219421.1:0-3579 GCF_002007445.2 Ailuropoda melanoleuca | reverse complement strand
AATCAGAAGGGGGAGTGAAGCATGGGAGACTATGGACTCTGAGAAACAAACTGAGGGCTTCAGAGGGGAGGTTGGTGGGGGAGTGGGATGCTCTGGTGATGGGTAGTGGGGAGGGCACGTATTGCATGTTGCACTGGGTGTTGTACGCAACTAATGAATCATCGAACCTTGCATCAGAAACCAGGGATGTACAGTATGGTGACTAACATAATGTAATAAAAAAAATTAAGAAAAAAAGAAACCCTGCATACATTAAGCAACAACTCTCCATTCTTCCCTCCTTTAAAATCTCAGGCAACTACCAATCTGCTTTCTGTCTCTGGATGTACTGATTCGACTATAATATTGGAGTAAAATAGTGAGTTAATTCTTCTAAACTGTTGAAATTTACTGCTGAATTACCTACATCATCATTTCTGTTCTACACTCCAAGGTAGGCCTTGTCAGAAAGTACATTTGGTCTCTAAACTCCTAACCTGAGAAAAGTCTTGGTTGAGGTCCAAATCTGAAAACTTCCATCTTAGGCCAAAGTGTACAGAATCCCTTCCTGAGGAAGCAGCNAGGCCAAAGTGTACAGAATCCCTTCCTGGGCAAGCAGCTGCCTATGCTAGCAGTTTTAGACACATCACAGCTGAGTGCCAAAACCAGGGCTCTGATTGGTGATCACTTCATAGGGATGAAGAGAAGCAAACCACAACAATACATATATCATAATTCTATTTTTAAAGTTCAGAACCAGGCAAAACTAAATTATACAAAGAAAAAAAAGATGATTAACAAATTCAGAGTAGTAGTCAGTTTTGGAGAGTGAAGAAGAGGTGGTAAAATGACTAATTTCTTGGGGCGCCTGGGTGGCACAGTAGTTAAGCATCTGCCTTCTGCTCAGGGCGTGATCCCGGCGTCCTGGGATCGAGCCCCACATCNAGTAGTCAGTTTTGGAGAGTGAAGAAGAGGTGGTAAAATGACTAATTTCTTGGGGCGCCTGGGTGGCACAGTCGTTAAGCATCTGCCTTCTGCTCAGGGCATGATCCCGGCGTCCTGGGATCGAGCCCCACATCAGCTCCTTCGCTATGAACCTGCTTCTTCCTCTCCCACTCCCCCTGCTTGTGTTCCCTCTCTCGCTGGCTGTCTCTATCTCTGTCAAATAAATAAATAAAATCTTAAAACAAAAAGAATAATTTCTTAAGCTGAGCAGTGGGTATGTATGTATTCATTTCATAAGTATTCTTTAACTGGAATGTACATGTTTTGTACATTTTTTGGGAAGTGAGACATTTTTCATAAAGTGATAAAAGTAATAGAATAGATTGCAAAGGTTTTAAGTAAAAAAGCAAAGAACATGATGAAACTAGGGTAAAACTGAAAAACAGCGTGAACTGTCACATTGCAAGCCTCCCTCTCTGGGATATTTGCTGCTTTTTTTTTTACCTGTCTTATAGGAAGAGACTTCAGGCCTGTTTAGGAAATGGTGTTCCTGAGAAATTAATATTGAGAATTTCCCCATGAATTCAACCTTTCAGCTAAAAGCTCTAAGGTATATATACTAGGACTGTTACCAGTTATTTATGCCTCTTGGGAAGGCAAATGCAGGATATGCCAATATTCTCAAATTTCTGCAGTCCAGAAGAACACAAAAACCCTTGAGGGAATTGTCAGAAGAGCTTCTCTAAGGCCTAAAGAGGATCCTTTCACTGATCAGGCAGTACAGTAAGCAGTAGAGTAACACTGTAGGCATCAAGTTCAAGAGCATTGCCCCTCCAAAGGGGCAACTGCTGAGCCTCTAAGATTTGAAGGGATGATTTCATGCAGCTATGATTTCATGTCTTTTACTTATTCTAAAGGAAATTTAACTGAGTCTGTTGGTATCTTTCTCTCAATCACTGTCACTCTGTGACATCTGTGCACTGACTACAACCAGCCTTCATCCCAGGTACAGTACCTCTCACTTCCCTTAACCATAGGAAGCTTGACATTGGAGGGTTTGCTGGTGCTTCACCTTAGGTCACAGAATCCAAAGAAGTCCTTGAATATCCCGTTGTTTGTGGAGGGGATAATACATTTAGAGTTTTCTGGAGTATCAACTGAGAAGAGGCCATTACTGTGAGTTATCAATGGCCAGATGAGGATGAAAAGCCTTTATAATTGACAACTGGAACAAAGTGAGTTTGCAAACGAAGCTTGAGAAAAGTGCAAGCTAATTTTTTTTTGATAGAGAGGATGGGGGACAGGGAGAGGGAGGCAGGGGGAGAGAGAGAATCTTAAGCAGCCTCCATGCCAAGCATGGAACCCAATGCGGGATTTGATCTCATGATCCTGAGATCATGACCTGAGCCGAAATCAGGAGTCAGACACTCAAGTGACTGAGTCACCCAAGTGCCCCAAAAGTGCAAGCTAATATTACGTGAATTAAGTGAATAGTTTGTACTTAGTTTTGCCCCTTTTTACTTAAGTACAGTGAATTAGATAATAGTAAAATACAGATTAAACAAACCAGAAGCAATGTGAGAATGGGTGTATGTTTTATAGGTGAAAGTAAATTATGTGGGAGTGATGCAGTGCCTTAAAGCCAGCAAACCACTCGCTCCCAAACAGTGACCAGCTCAAAGATGAGAGTCAAGGATAGTTTGGGATTCACTTGTGATGAGATCAAAACCAGATTACTTGTCTAGAGCTCATAGCCTGCACTCTATAAGAAAAAGAACAGAGGTGGGGCGCCTGGGTGGCGCAGTTGTTAAACGTCTACCTTCGGCTCAGGGCGTGATCCTGGCATTCCGGGATCAAGCCCCACATCAGGCTCCTCCACTGGAAGCCTGCTCCTTCCTCTCCCACTCCCCCTGCTTGTGTTCTCTCTCACTGGCTATCTGCTGCCTCTGTCAAATAAATAAAATCTTAAAAAAAAAAAAAGAACAGAGGTAAGATTAGCTAATTGTAGAAAATACAAGTCTGAGTGAAGACATGTGAGAAATGAGGTTTCTAGAGACCCAGAGCCTCCTTGCAGCCTCTCACACTGGAGATCTAACCACCACCCCACACGTACAGAAAAGTTCTTGGAAATTTTATGAGTCTGAGCTGTGCCTCAATATGTTTATTATTTCCCTGCAGAACTTTTAGCTTTCCATGCCTGTCTTCTATGGCCACGCACTTGGAATTCTTTAACTTTTCTTGCCATTTGCCCTTATCTATGACTTTTCTCTCTTATAGATCCAGGGCCCTACATTCTTCTCAAATGTGTATTCCCAAAAGTCAATAAAAAATGATAGATTAGTGAAACTAATGATTTTACTAAATGAAAGCCTAAGGTTAATGTTCTGGAATGAGAAAAATGAACCAATATGTTCATAACAAAACTTTCTAGACTAAGGTGTTTATTTCACAATTTGTTGCCTTGAAAAGGAACTGAACTATCCTTCCTATTTTTTTAAAATATTTTTTTATTATATTATGTTAATCACCAAACAGTACATACCTAGTTTTTGATGTAAAGTTCCATGATTCATTACTTGTGTACAACACCCAGTGCTCCATGCAATATGTGCCCTCCTTAATACCCATCACCAGCCTATCCCATTCCCCCACCCC
>NW_023219420.1:0-660 GCF_002007445.2 Ailuropoda melanoleuca | reverse complement strand
TCCACATGGAGCAGAAAAAGGAGGGAATTTATATGGAAGAATTGAGACTGGCCAGCAGACGATTAAACATTAACACCAGTTTTGGGTTGGCATCTTCTTTCCTGAAGATTTTTATGAGCAGAATGATCTAGGATGACTAGAAATCGTTCTCTTGGGGTTTTGCAGTTAAGATGTGGGAATCTTCGAGTAATGAAATCTGCATTAAAAAGCAGCCAACATTGTTTATTCCATGATCATCGTGTCTACTATAGTGCTTTCAAGAAAACAAGCAATAACTGTTTCTTGTTACAAAAGTAATACACGTTAATCGTAGAAAAATTAGAAAATGTAACTAAACTGAAAGGAAGAAAAATGTAAAACACCCCTAATGCCACTAGCCAGTGAAATACCACAGTTGGTTGAGACTTTAGTGGATTTGCTACCTAATTGTGTTCTATGTTCATGTATAAAGGTATTCATGTAGATATAAAGATAGTACATTGTAGGGGCAGAAAACTTTGCACTTCTGGGTTCTCTGGCTGGTCTAATGAAATTGACAGAAGACAGATTAACAGGAGAAAAACAAATTTAATTTTGTACATATGGGAGTCCATAGAAATAGGAGACACAAAGAAGTGACCAAAGCAAGCAGCTTTTATACCTTTTAGACAAAGAAACCAT
>NW_023219419.1:0-660 GCF_002007445.2 Ailuropoda melanoleuca | reverse complement strand
CCGAGGCATTTCATCCTTCACAAGAACATTTGTAATATAAATGTTGATTCACAGGAAGCTAGTATCATATTTTTTTATGGTGCCAAATTAGTAAATTAGAGTCTATGTAACTACTGACAAGCAAACATTTGGAGAAAGCATTAAATATTTTTAAATGTCAGTATTACAGGGTAATAGGTAATAATTTACTCTGATATCCCACAATATCAATCAATAACAAGGCATATGAGTTAAATTTACCCAGGCTAAAAACACCATGGCCTATGGGAGGACTTCTGGAAAATATTTGTTTTATTTATATAAAAGAGAAATCTTTTTGTATGCAACAAGTTGCGATTAGCTGAGTTCCTGTTTCTCCTTTCTCAAGATAAGACAGAAAAACACACTGAACAGTATGTTTAAAATTATAATTACTATCAGTCTCGCTACAGACAGATAGGATATTAGAGGTGAGAATTACTGCAGATTTACTCTAGTTCAATGCCTTCATTATATTAATAAAGATGGTGGGTAAGTGACTTTCCCAAAGTGCTATCACAGCACCAAGACATGTGCCAAATGGAACTAGTATTATCACAACAGACGGGCTTTTGCATTTTCCTCCTACTAACTGGAGTAAGATTATCCTTAAGAGGAACAGAGGTGAGAATGAGCAAATAT
>NW_023219418.1:0-660 GCF_002007445.2 Ailuropoda melanoleuca | reverse complement strand
CTTCCTTCTCCTATCGATCTCCCTGCTATTTCTTATGTTCCATAAATGAGTGAAGCCGTATGATAATTGTCTTTCTCTGCTTGACTTATTTCACTTATATCCCATACTGCCTTCTCAACCGCACCTCTCCCGAGGGTGGGGTGGAGAGAAGCCGTGCTGGGGGTGGGAGCAGCGCGGCAGGCGGGGCCCTGCGAGCCCCCAAGCTCCGGAGCTCCCAGACGCAGGGGCCCCACCCCGCAGGGAACCGCAGGCAGTGGCGTCCCCTGGGGCCTCGGAGAGGGAGCTGGAGGTCCCAGTGGGCCGGGTGCAGCCGGGCTTCACGCCCGCAGGGGACCCCTTCCTCCCCGCCTTGCCTGCTTCCGTGGGCGCTCCTCAGCTGGAGGAAGAGACTTTCTGGAAGAGCGTCTCCTCCGTGCGACCAGGTTGTGTTTAATCCGTGTTATTAACACATTCTCTAGCTCATTCTGCAGCCGGTGCAATCAGTGAAGCCACGGCCTGCCCGGGTGTGAACCCTGCCCCGGGCCGTGGCTGCAGGAGGGGGCGGAGGGTGCGCTCACCCCTGCATCTGGGGCGGGTCCCCCACGTGCAAGGCCGACCCAGGCAGCCCTCCCCGCATATGGATGCTGCCCAGTGATTAGGAGGTGGGGAGTGTTGAGTATT
>NW_023219417.1:0-660 GCF_002007445.2 Ailuropoda melanoleuca | reverse complement strand
TGAACATTGGGGTGCCTATGGCCCTTCTCTTCACTACGTCTGTATCTTTGGGGTAAACACCCAGTAGTGCACTTAATTGTCTCCATTTTGTGTTACTTCTTCTCAGGCTTTTTATCGAGTGCCATTTTGTCTGCATTTTTTCCTGCCTCTTTGATTTTTCTTCAGTCTTAATTTTTATTCTTTAAAACTTGACTACGGTATTTTATAAAAGAAAATTGCCCCTACTAATGGAGATGAGGTTGTGGGTTGATAAGACACACATTTAGCAAATGTTTCCCAGAGACAGCATACATGATTTCCATCTTCCTGTGTATTTGTGAGTTTTTGAATCCATGACTATTTTGGAGTGAAATTGTGCTACATCTGTTATATTGGGGGGAAAACCACTGCAGTTCAATGTCTGGTTATTCCATTATGATTTCTGCCACATTTTAGTCCGATCTCTGTCGAGACAATGCTGCATTTAAAAAAACAGCTCCCCAAATCTCAATCTTTTGCAACATCAAGCATTTTTTTTCTCACTCTTGGGTCTATAGGTTGGCTGGGGGAGCAGCAAGTGGGTGCATGTGATTGAAATGCAGACATGGAGAGGGGACCAGCAAGAAACATTTGGAGGAAGATGAGTTTCCATGGGGAGGCAGGTGGCAGGTTTAGAAGGGC
>NW_023219416.1:0-660 GCF_002007445.2 Ailuropoda melanoleuca | reverse complement strand
CAGTGAATCAGTGAATGGTGCCTTTTCATTGCATCAAAGGGGTAAATATGCACTGGGGCAGTTCAAACCAGACCCTGAGCTCTGAGGGTCAGGGTTTGATCATGTGTCCGCTGAAAATGTGCTGTGTGCACTTTCCGGGGCAGGGGAGTGGGGAGCCACTGCTGTGTGCAGGCACCTAAAATTATGATGTATGTCGACTACGTGGTAAGTCTAGAAGCTTTGGGTCGATTCCTCTCTAAGTGGAGGCAGTGGTGCCCTTGGAGGCTCCAAGGGGCTGATCTCTGCCCAGAGAACACACCAGGTTATGGGACTCAGCACCGGGAATCTTGTTTGATTTTGTGCATGACTAGATTGTTCTTAGTTATTTATGGGTCCAAAGAGGCACGATTTTGGGGGCTTTTAGTTGAGGAAGCTCTTGACTGTACTTACTCGTTGGCCTGCGTTTCTCAAACGTCCATATTTCCCTGAAGAGGTGCGGGTGTTTGTATCCCCCAGGGTTTGGGAAGGCAGAAAGGGTTGTGCGTGGACAGTGTCAGCCGCCCAAGGAGTCTGGTAAGGAGCATAACCAAAGTGAGCGTCTCTTGTTTCCCGTGAGAGGAGAGAGGAGTCCCGCTGTCTTTATCTGCAGGGACAGGGTGTGCTTTTAGGGTGAGTGCATTT
>NW_023219415.1:0-3051 GCF_002007445.2 Ailuropoda melanoleuca | reverse complement strand
GTTGCATGTCACGTGGCTGACAGTAGGACTGGGATGCAGCAGGGACACACATTGCATCTTGACCCACAGGAAGTGTGCAGAGCCATCGTCACTGTTCAGAGATAGAACAGAGCTGTCTCGGGAGGTGATGAGCTCCCCGTCATCGCAGGGAGTCAAGCAGTTAGGGCACTCTCTTGCCAGAATGTCTTGGAAAGTCGGACCAGGTGACCTGGGAGATCCCTGCCGGCTCTGCTTCCCTGTGTTTTGGGAACCAGATGAAGACTTTGGTTTTATAGGTTACTGACCACTGGCTTGGTGCCAGGGCCTAGGACCGCAGAGAAGAGGGACATCCGGCCACACCTGGGTCAACAGGTGGCTTCTAAGTAAGTGATAAAAGCTCGGGCTTGTCCTCGGTCCAGGAGTCGGCCCCCATGTTCTGGGGGGGGGAGTCAGACGCCCTGCGGGCTCACGTTGCCCAGAAAGAGATGTGAGTAGTCACAGCACCACTTATGAGCTCCCTGCCACGCGCCAGCAGCACTTGCCTAGATCGGGGCTGCCGCCTGCCGACCCTCCAGTGACCTTGGAAGCCAGTGTCATTATCCACTTCATGGGAGAACACTCCCGTGGAGGAAGGAAGGCCCCATTAAGGAGCCGGCCCTCGGCCACACGGGTGCCTGCACCTGCGTGTGAGGCCCGGTCGCCTGGGATACAGGACCCTTGTCTGCAGCCCCCTCTGTCCCACGGTGAAGATGCTACTGCCCGAGGCTGGCGTGGAACTGGCCTGGGATTGTGAGAACCTGGCGGAGACGGAACCGTCACCTGATGCAGTGTGTCAGGTGGATGGAATGACGATATTACCTGGGTTATGGGGTCTGGGCTTTTCCACACAGGGTGTAGGGGTTGGCCTGGGGGAGCCACTGCCTCCCAGAACCAACCGCGCACTTGGCAGGGGCGAGGGAGCTTGTGGCACCCCCCCCATCACAGCCCAGGCGGCCGGCAGGTGTGGCTCTTGAGTGGGTGTTGGGGTGAGGCTGGGCCTTGGCCGAGGGGCGCACGTGCTACTGTACGGACCAGCCAGTGGATCGTTCTCCTGCTTTGGAATTCCTGTCAGACGTGGCCTCGTGAGCCACAGAGATCCAGGTGGCGTGCCAGCACCCGGGCCAATTCCCTGCTGTAGGCGGCAGGGTGACGGTCTGGGCAGGCAGCTCACGGCTGAGGCCACCCCACTGCAGATGCAAATGTCATTAAAGAACATTCACTAGGAAGTGAGACTCCGTGTAGACAGTTCTGAATCAGTCAGGACATGGTTCTCCCCTTCCCATCCCCTCTTGTGTCAAAGGCTTTGCTTGGGGGACACAGAGCTGAAGAGTGGTCTGACAAAAACACACCCCCGTTGATTGTTGAATGTGTCCCGTTACTCCGGCCGAGTCTCTCCTCAGGATTCCCCTCTACCCTCCCAGCATGCACGTGACAGAAGGGTCTAGAAATATGGGCACATGATCAGAATCAAAAGGCCGAGAACCTGGGGCCATTTCTAAACAGGACCTTACAGATATTTCCGTGTTGTTTTTGAAAACACTTCTCAACACAGGATATGGGGGTCTCAAGTTCCCACTAGTCTTAAGTCAGATCTCTACCCTCATTAGCATGGAGCATGCAAAAGAAGTCTACCTGGGAAAGGAAAGGGAGACCTCAGGCTCTCACTCTAGGCTGAATACATCCCATCCATCTATCAACCCGTCCATCCAGCCGTCCAATTACCTTCCACTCATCCATCAGCCAGCCGTTCAGCCATCTACCAACTCATCCAACCAACAAACCATCCACCCGTCTGTCCATCCATCCATCTGTCCATCCATCCATCTGTCCATCCACCCACCTGTCCATCCAACAATCCATCCATCTGTCCATCCACCCACCTGTCCATCCAACAATCCATCCATCTGTCCATCCATCCACCTGTCCATTCAACCATCCATCCATCTGTCCATCCACCCACCTGTCCATCCAACCATCCATCCATCTGTCCATCCAACAATCCATCCATCTGTCCATCCACCCATCCATATTTACCCATCCATCTTTCCATCCACTCCTCTTATCTGTCTATCCATTGTTTAACCAATATGCGTCAAAAGCCGAATATTCAGGGAGCTACGGATGTGGAGGTAAACGAGACAAGCACAGTCTCTGAGCTTGTGTAGATCAATACCTAAATAGTGAAAATGGCCGTGTTTATAAATAAATAAACTAGAGAATCCCACGTAGTGGTTAATGCTCTGGAGCAAATCCGCAGAGACTGTACCACCATACAGTCCCTTGGGCAGGTGGGGGCAGGCCAGTTTTATATAGGAAATCAAAGGAAGTCTCTGTGACAAAATGACTTGTGATTTGAATCCTGACAGTTGAGGAGGATCCATCGGCTTTGGAAAGCCCAGCATGTGCAAAGGCCCTGAGGTGAAAAGAGAAGCTGCCATGCAGAAACAGCAGTGGCCTGGAAGGGAGTAGAAAGGATGATGCCACGGAAGGACCTTGTTCTCTGTGGAAAGCGAGTGGCTTTCCTCCACTCTTGAAGTGGGGGTTACTAGAGGGCTTCATGTGGAAGAGTGACATGATCTGGGTAAACTTGCAGGAGGAAAACGGACAGAAGGCAGAATGGAGACCAGTTGTGAGACCACTGCCCTCGTCCTGGCCAGGCTGTGCTGGTGGTTTGGGCCAGTGGAGGGGTACGGCTAGGAGGTGGACAGCTTCCAGGTGTACGGTGTCATTAGACCTTCCAAGGCACTGCACATGGGGCGAGTGGGGAGGGAGGAGAGCTCTCCACCTTCTTTGGGGTTTTCCAGGGAGGAGCACCTGGGTGAGTGGGCACTGGACGCGTTCCCTGTTGTCAGCAAATTCCTTGTGGAACTTCTTACTCCACAACCGAGCGGCACCTGCAGCTTGGGACCTGCCCGGAAGGACTGCGCTCAGAAGCGCCACGCAGGGAAGGCATCTAAGAACAGGATGGGCTGTCACTCCTCTTCCTTAGTGAGACCAACTGAATTAGAAGGGTGGCAAATCGTGGCTCTTCAC
>NW_023219414.1:0-660 GCF_002007445.2 Ailuropoda melanoleuca | reverse complement strand
CCTGTCCTCCCGGATGCTCCAGACCCATTGGGCGCCCCCGCGCACACCCAATCCGCGTGGTCCAATCCCGTAGCCACTAGCCATTGTAGGGCTGAGCACTTGACATGTGGCCGGTCCACGGAATGCATGATCCATTTCCATGAAATGTCCAGAATAGGCCAGTGCATAGCGACAGAAAGTAGGCTAGGTGTTGTCAGGGAGGCGGCGGTGTGGGGGATGCGAAGTGACTGCGTGTGCGATTCTTTGAGGGGTGAATTCTATGGTATGTGTATTATATCTCAAAAAAAATAGGAGGTTTATATGTTTATATGCAAGGAATTCACCATTCCAACGCACACAATACGCTGTCACATCACTTAGGAGACAAATCCAGAAGTTGAAATGCAGAGCCTTTCGTGAATGGGAAGTGAGGCTGGAGGGACCTACTGCCTTCTCTTCAGTGTGTGACTCATTGAATATTGCCTCGAAAATTCAGGGACCTCAACCACAGCGGACCTCTGCCACAGGTACCATCTCTGACCCCAAGGAACTCAGCCCTCCTTGCTTCTTTCCCTCCTTGTTTTTTCTCCCTTCTCTGATACATCCAAACCTATTCTCATTGTCTCTCTCCTATTTATTTACCCTATTTTATTTCGTTTTAATTTTTTTAAAGATTTATTT
>NW_023219413.1:0-660 GCF_002007445.2 Ailuropoda melanoleuca | reverse complement strand
TCAATCCCAGAACGCTGGGATCACGCCCTGAGCCGAAGGCAGACGCTTAATGACTGAGCCACCCAGGCACCACCATAAAAGTTTTTAAAACTGAAAATCCACTCTGTCTTCTGTTACACTTACCTTCACAAAATAAAAATACATAAATTATCGATTTAGGTTACACTAATAGATACTTGAATTAGTAATAATAAACTGTAGTGAAATAAAATTACTGTGGAAGAGATAAGGACAAAATAAAACTTGCTTTTATGATGTATATTTTTTATGTTAACAAAAATGGTATCTTGGTAATAATTTATATATTACACTCAAAAGCAATTGATACAGAAATCAAATTTTCTATTTCATTTGGAGTGTGTTTTTATTTTCCTTATATCTTTGAATTGTTAATTTATTTGGGCCCCGAATGAATTGGCGGCAGACGTTCTGATTCACTGTTAGAAAGCCTGATACATGGCATGGATTTTCTCCTTTTCCCTGAATTGTACGAGCATCTGGGATAGTGTTTCCTTTCTCCATGCTAAGCATTCCCTTCCTCTTCGGAATTAGCTACAGTGTGATCACACACTTGCAACATTGCTGACACACACCCAGAGACCTCACTTAGTACACACCACACCCAGCTGGAGGTCTCCATGGACGGGAAAGGCAAAAGTA
>NW_023219412.1:0-660 GCF_002007445.2 Ailuropoda melanoleuca | reverse complement strand
TTTGTTTCCTTTGGATATATACCAGGAAGTGGGATTTCTGAATCATATGATAGTTCTATTTTTAATTTCTTTAAGATTTTATTTATTTATTTGAGAGAGAGAGGGAGAGATAGCAAGAGAGAGCATGAGCAGGGGGGAGGGGCAGAGAGAGAGGAGGGATTCCCAATGCAGGACTTGATCCCAAGACCTTGAGATCATGACTTGAGCCAAAGGCAATGCTTAACCCACTGAGCCACCAGGTGCCCCTCTATTTTTAACTTATTTAGGAACCTTCATACTGTTTCCCATAGTGGCTGCACCAATTTACATTCCTATCAATAGTACACATCTTCATCAACATTTGTTACCTCCTATCTTTTTGATAATGACATCCTAATAAGTATGAAGCAATATCTCATTGTGGTTTTTGATTTGTATTTTCCTAATGATGAGTGATCTTGGGCACCTTCTGATATTTATGCTGACCAACTGTGTGCCTTTGGAAAAATGGCTTTTCATGTCCTTTGTCCATTTTTAATTGGACTATTTGATTTTTTACAATTGAGTGGTATGAGTTCCTTATATATTTTGGATATTAACCCCTTCTCAAATGCATGGTTTGCAAATATCTCCTCCCATACCACAGGTTACTTTCTCATTTTTTAAAATTGTATTTTTTTT
>NW_023219411.1:0-660 GCF_002007445.2 Ailuropoda melanoleuca | reverse complement strand
CTCCCACTCCCCCTGCTTGTGTTCCCTCTTTCGCTGGCTGTCTCTCTCTCTGTCAAATAAATAAATAAAATATTTTTAAAAAATTGTTTTGTCCTTGAAAAGTGATATTATTTGTATTTGTTTCCACATAAAAAATATATAACAATATTAAAAGTAACAGAGCTTCCCCTCCAAACCCCTCAGATTTGAACTCTTGCATTTGGAATAGGAAACTCACAGTTCAGACAGGCTTTACTTGGTGTTTTAATTAACCTGTCAACTTGCTGTTGTATATGATTATGTGAATAGTGCCTGACTGGCTCTGTAAATTAGATAGGGTATTTTAGATATGGCTAGTAGTTAAATGAAGTTTTGTCAGCTAGTTCACTCTCAGTTTGGTCAAATTTCAGAGAAAGTCCATATAGATATACACATTTTTTTCCTGCTTTTTTTTTTTCTTTTAAGGTTACATATTTAATGTGTTGTTCTAGTTCAGAAATCTTTCTGATTATGCTTCTGGAGAAAAATTCCACATCCTTTATTCTCAAGGGACCCTTTGGCTTTAAAGATAATGGTGGAGAATGTTTGTTTCACTTAAAAGAGAAGTATGCCCAAGAATAATTATATGTGCTTAGAGCCTGTCAGAATCCTCAAAATCCTAAGATTCTTTTTTTTTTTTTT
>NW_023219410.1:0-659 GCF_002007445.2 Ailuropoda melanoleuca | reverse complement strand
GGTCATTCCACACCCTCCGGGAGCAGGAAATCGAAACCTCCCGCTGAAGGAAGACCAGCCCGCCCCGCTGTTTTCATTCCAGGGGCCCAGGGAAAACGCTCCAATGGAGCGTGTGCGTCCAAGCAGACACACTGTGTCAGACCCCAATGGGAGACAGTCATCCGAAGACAACCTGGCCGCCGTTCCTCCCTCGCAGGGGCGCCGAGGACCCCACCCTGGCGAGGCCGTCCGGGGACCCGCATGTTTTCAGGGTTGCGTGAGGCTTTGGGATCTGAAGAACAAAATATGTTTTGTTTTTCACAAAGAAGCTGTACTCAGACTTGGCAGGGCACCCAGCCACAGACTTTCCCAGCTGAATCCTCCAGCTGAGCAGATAAGGGCCGTGCTGGGCGGCCTGACCCTCTGGCCGCAGCGAGACTCCATTGTCTTGGGTGACTGCCCTCTCGTGCTGAATTCTTACCTGTCCAATTGCAGGCAACGTGCCTGGCCTGCTGGTCTCCCAGAGCCAATTCCCCAGCTGTGTGTCCCCATGAAGGCCCTGCCCCAGGCAAGGGTCCAGGCACCTCAGATGCAAGAGACAAGCGACAAGGGGCGCCTGGGTGGCTCAGTCATTAAGCATCTGCCTTCAGCTCAGGGTGTGATCCTGGGGTCCTGGGATC
>NW_023219409.1:1910-3091 GCF_002007445.2 Ailuropoda melanoleuca | reverse complement strand
CCACTATCAGCAACAGACAGATCACCTAAGCAGAAAATCAACAAAGAAACAAGAGCTTTGAATGCCATACTCGACGAGTTGGACTTCATAGATATATACAGAACATTACACCCCAGAACAAAAGAATACTCATTCTATTCTAATGCACATGGAACATTCCCAAGAATAGACTATGCTCTGGGTCACAAANAATGCCCATGGAACATTCTCAAGAATAGACCATGTTCTGGGTCACAAAACAGGTCTCAACCAATACCAAAAGACTGAAATTATTCCCTGCATATTCTCAGACCACAATGCTTTGAAATTGGAACTCAATCACAAGGAAAAATTTTGAAGAAAATCAAACAATTGGAGACTAAGAACCATTCTGCTCAAGAGTGATTCAATAAACCAGGAAATCAAAAATCAATTCAAACAATTTATGGAGACCAACGAGAATGAAAACACAATGGTACAAAACCTATGGGACACTGCAAAGGCAGTCTTAAGGGGAAAATACATAGCCATCCAAGCCTCACTCAAAAGAATAGAAAAATCTAAAACNAATAGAAAAATCTAAAATGCAGTTTCTATATTCTCACCTCAAGAAGCTGGAACAGCAACAGAGGGACAGGACTAATCCACTCACGAGGAAGCAGTTGACCAAGATTAGAGCAGAGATCAATGAATTAGAAATCAGGAGCACAGCAGAGCAGATCAACAGAACTAGAAGTTGGTTCTTTGAGAGAATTAATAAAATTGACAGACCTCTGGCAAGACTTATCCAAAAGAATAGAGAAAGGACCCAAATTAATAAAATTATGAATGAAAAGGGAGAGGTCACAACCAACACCAATGAAATTGGAAGGATTATTAAAAACCTTTATCAACAGCTTTATGCCAATAAATTAAGCAATCTGGAAGAGATGGAGGCCTTCCTGGAAATATAAACTACCAAGACTGAAACAGGAAGAAATAGATTTCTTAAATAGGCCAATTAACTATGAAGAAATTGAGTCAGTGATAAACAACCTTCCAAATAATAAAACTCCAGGCNATAAAATTGACAGACCACTGGCAAGACTTATCCAAAAGAATAGAGAAAGGACCCAAATTAATAAAATTATGAATGAAAAGGGAGAGGTCACAACCAACACCAATGAAATTGGAAGGATTATTAAAAACCTTTATCAACAGCT
>NW_023219409.1:0-1589 GCF_002007445.2 Ailuropoda melanoleuca | reverse complement strand
TCAAAAAGGAGAATTATAGACCGATTTCCCTAATGAATATGGACGCCAAAATCCTCAACAAGATCCTGGCTAACAGAATCCAACTGTACATTAAAAGGATTATCCATCATGACCAAGTGGGATTCATACCTGGGATGCAAGCATGGTTCAACACTCGCAAATCAATCAATGTGATACATCATATCAACAAGAAAAGACTCAAGAACCATATGATCCTCTCAATTGATGCAGAAAAAGCATTTGACAAAATACAGCATCCTTTCCTGATTAAAACCCTTCAGAGTGTAGGAATAGAGGGTACATTTCTCAATCTCATAAAAGCCATCTATGAAAAGCCTACTGCAAGCATTATTCTCAATGGGGAAAAGCTGGAAGCCTTTCCCTTAAGATCAGGAACACGACAAGGATGCCCACTCTCGCCACTATTATTCAACATAGTACTAGAAGTCCTTGCAACAGCAATCAGAAGACAAAAAGGGATCAAAGGTATCCAAATCGGCAAAGAAGAAGTCAAACTGTCTCTCTTTGCAGATGACATGATACTCTATATGGAAAACCCAAAGGAATCCACTCCCAAACTATTAGAAGTTATAGAACAATTCAGTAAGGTGGCGGGATACAAAATCAATGCTCAGAAATCAGTTGCATTTCTATACACGAACAATAAGACTGAAGAAAGGGAAATTAGGGAATCCATCCCATTTACAACATCACCAAAAATCATACGTTATCCTGGAATTAACTTAACCAGAGACGTAAAGGACCTATATCCTAGAAACTATAGATCACTTTTGAAAGATATTGAGGAAGACATAAAAAGATGGAAAAATATTCCATGCTCATGGATTGGAAGAATTAACATAGTTAAAATGTCCATACTACCCAGAGCAATCTACACTTTCAATGCTATCCCGATCAAAATACCGAGGACATTTTTCAAAGAACTGGAACAAATAGTCCTTAAATTTGTATGGAACCAGAAAAGGCCCCGAATCTCCAAGGAACTGTTGAAAAGGAAAAACAAAGCTGGGGGCATCACAATGCCGGATTTCGAGCTGTACTACAAAGCTGTGATCACAAAGACAGCATGGTACTGGCACAAAAACAGACACATAGACCAATGGAACAGAATAGAGAACCCAGAAATGGACCCTCGGCTCTATGGGCAACTAATCTTTTATGAAGCATGAAAAAACATCCAGTGGGAAAAAAGACAGTCTCTTCAATAAATGGTGCTGGGAAAATTGGACAGCTGCATTAAAAGAATGAAACTTGCCCACTCTCTCACACCATACACAAAGATAAACTCCAAATGGATGAAAGACCTCGATGTGAGACAGGAATCCATCAAAATCCTAGAGGAGAACATAGGCAGCAACTTCTACGACATTGGCCAAAGCAACCTTTCATGACACATATCCAAAGGCAAGAGAAACAAAAGATAAAGTGAACATGTGGGACTTCATCAAGATCAAAAGCTTCTGCACAGCCAAGGAAACAATAAAAATACTAAGAGGAAGCCCACGGAATGGGAGAAGATATTGCAAATGACACTACAGATAAAAGACTGGTATCCAAGATCTACAAAG
>NW_023219407.1:0-659 GCF_002007445.2 Ailuropoda melanoleuca | reverse complement strand
TGTGCCACCCAGGCACCCCAACATCTTCTTTTTTGAAAGCAGCTGTCCTTTTGTAGGAATTTGAAGTACAGCATGTCTTAAGTGTTTGACACTGATTCCTGAGTCTACCCAGTCACGTGCCATCTAATTTAACCACTTTTTTTCCCACTTGAAGACATAAAGCCAATTTTAGATGACCTCTGTTCTTAAATTCAAACACCTCAGAAAAGGTTATTCTTATTTTTGGTGAATAGGAACAGTGTTTTAGGAGAGTCTTTCAGTTGCAAGGAAGAACTAACTCAAGGGAAGGGTGAAGATTATTTTAAGGGTTTCCACTGAATGGAATTTTATTGAACAAAATAATAAAAATTGGCAAAGCCTCAGGGAGGCTGGAACAATAGGGTGGCTCTTGACCTAAGGAAATGGCAGCAGTGCTGTACGTAAAAGGCACTGGGTCTTCTATCTAGTGATTTTCCGTCTTACCATCTTCCATCTCCCATCTTACCATGGAGTGGTCTGCCCTATTACTCATCTATCCCTTTGTCCTCACACGGTAGACTGGGTGCCTTACTCTTTAGTTCCCCACTAAAATTCCCTACAGAAATTACATTCCTGGCTCAACTAATTACTATTATTCCTGTTTGGAAGAGTCTTTTTGACACAAGGGTACGTCCTAGACC
>NW_023219406.1:0-659 GCF_002007445.2 Ailuropoda melanoleuca | reverse complement strand
GGAGAGAAGGGAAGCTTCACGCACTGTTGGTGGGAATGTAAATGGTGCAGCCACTATAGAAAACAGTATGGAGGTTCCTCAAAAAATTAAAAACAAATATCGTATGACCTAGTAATTCCACCACTGGGTATTTAGTTAAAGAAAGTGAAAACACTAATTGGAAAAGATATGTGCATCTTTGCAAAGTTCACTGCATCGTTATTTACATAGCCAAGATAAGGAAACAATATAAATGACCATCAGTGGATAAAGAGGGTGTGGTATAATATACAATGGAATACTACTTAGCTATAAAAAAAAGAATGAAATCTTCCCATTGGCAACAACATGGATGGATCCTGAGGGTCTCCTGCTAAGTGAAATGGGTCAGACAGAGAAAGACAACTACTGTATGATTTCACTTATATCTGGAATCTAAAAAATGAATAAATAAAACAAAACTCATAGACATGGGGAACAGATTGGTTGTTACCAGCAGAGAGGAGGTTGGGGGCTGGGCAAAATTAGTGAAAAAGAGCAATAGGTACAAACTTCCAGAAAAAAATAAGTTGTGTGGATGTGACATACAGCAGGAACACTATGGCCGATAATATTGTTTTGCAAATTTGAAAGTTGCTAATAAAGTAAATCTTAAAAGCTCTTGTCACAAGAAAAAAAAA
>NW_023219405.1:0-659 GCF_002007445.2 Ailuropoda melanoleuca | reverse complement strand
GGTGAATACTACCAATGTGCTGATGGATAGTGTATCTCCGAGATGAGACGTAATGAGATTCTTGAATATTCCGTGGCTCTCAGAACCACCCTGCCCCGTCTCAGAACATAGGAAGTGACTGGTCATTCTTTTCACATTCCACTTTCTGTGGGACATTTCGTGGAATACGTATTTTGGGGAATATGTTTTCAACAATAAACCCAGGCCCATCTTTGGTTATATTTGTGTCCCCTGCAAATCTGCCAAATCTCAAATGAAGGCCAACCAGACAACAGTGTCTTATCTATTATTCAGCATATTGTGTTAATCTCACTTAAATTCAAATATTCCTCTGCTGATATACTTACCAACAACAACCTCTGTCACTCATTTCAGCCTCTTAACTGAGCGTGTGTGGAATGAATTCAGGATGAGGTCATTATCAATTTATCTTGTGGTAATCTTTGTGCCTTTCTTGGGAGTATGGTATCTTTCAACTCTAAGCCACAAATGAGAAGGGTGTTCTGCATAGGCGATGCCTAATTAATTGCATAAATTCAGCTACAGACTTTCGCCATCCCTTTCTGGCTTTTGGCTCAGCTCTTTGAGCTCCGCGGCAAGCAAGCAATTGGTACTGACTGCAGGCCAGTGAATGACACCCAGATCCCCTCGTAATACAA
>NW_023219404.1:586-1790 GCF_002007445.2 Ailuropoda melanoleuca | reverse complement strand
AGGAAAACACATCAAGCATACATGAGCGTTTTCATTGGGGACCCCGGTTCCACATTGGGTGTATGGGCCTGCGAAGGGTCCAAAACTTAGAGAAAAGAAATAAAGTGTGAGGATAAAGCCCTTGACATCACATTGGCCTTTGGAAGGTGGAATAGGAATCAAGGTGATTTGATACCGTGAGTGAACACCGAGGAACACCGCACTGAGAAACAAAATTTGGCTAAAACACGCTTCCAATGAAATATTTGCTCCCTGGGTAAATGCTATCTAAACTGGTGGTGGCAATGGAGCAAAGAGGCCAAAAGCATGCCCATCAGAAGAAACACTGTATAGGGACCGTCTTAGCACTATCATCATGTTCGTTAATGGGGAAACATGAGGGAAAGTGCTCGCAGAAGTCTGGGACACCACACAATCCAGGGAAATATCAACGAGCATCATGTCTCATGAGTAAGACTGCATAAAACAAAACGTTCATTAATTTCGAGGACTCAGTGCCCTTCTCATTGGTAATAAAGCAGCTCATCCAGGAAAACATCTCCAGCTAACATCAGATTTTGGGGACCCAAATTCCACATTGGGTGTATGGGCCTGGAAGGATCCAGCACTTAGAACGAAGAAACATAGTGTCAAGATAAAGCCCTTGAAGTCACTTTGTCCTTATCGAAGTTGGAACAAGAATCAAGGTGCTTTGGTTCCGTGAGTGAAAAATGGCAAACACAGCACTGAGAAACATAATTAGGCCAAAACCCGCTTCTAACGAAATGTTTGCTTCCTGGGTAAACCCTATCAAAAATGGTGGTGGCAATGGAACGAAAAGGCCAAAAACATGCCCGTCCAAAAAACACTCTACAGGGACCGTCTTAGCGCTATCATCGAACTTCGTGAATAGGGAAACAGGAGGGAAAGTGTTCGCGGAAGCCTGACGAGAGTGCCATATAGTGGTGTCTGGGACACCACACAATCCAGGGAAATATCAACGAGCATCATGTCTCATGAGTAAGACTGCGTGAAAGAAAACGTTCAGTAATTTCGAGGACTCAGCGCCCTTCTTATTGGTAATAAAGAAGCGCATCCAGGAAAACATATCCAGCGAACATCAGATTTTCATTGGGGACCCTAATTCCACTTTGGGTGTGTGGGCCTGGGAAGGATCCAGCACTAGGAACGAAGAAACATCGTGTCAAGAAAAAGCCCTTGAAGT
>NW_023219404.1:0-203 GCF_002007445.2 Ailuropoda melanoleuca | reverse complement strand
AGGACTCAGCGCCCTTCTTATTGGTAATAAAGAAGCGCATCCAGGAAAACATCTCCAGCTAACATCAGACTTTTCATTGGGGACGATAATTCCACATTGGTTGTATGGGCCTGGGCAGGTTCCAGCACTTAGAACGAAGAAACATGGTGTCAAGATAAAGCCCTTGAAGTCACTTCGTCCTTATGGAAGTTGGAACAAGAATC
>NW_023219403.1:0-659 GCF_002007445.2 Ailuropoda melanoleuca | reverse complement strand
TTTTTTTTTAAGTAAAATCTGTGTTTAACTTAGAATTACATTATTTCACTAGATTCCTTATGCTGCATATCAGGATCGACCATATATAAGTCTTCAATGTTTCTAAAACAGAAATTCAGCCTCAGAATGTTATAGGATATTCAAAAGAACATTCCACAGGCCCTTGAAGCCTCTGCAGCAATCAGGAAAGGGATTGCTTTGCTTACATATAACTGGGCATTAAAAAGCAATTTAAAGTTTGGTTGTAATATCCCACTTCATTAAGAATTGGTTCAGGGAGACATATTTTAGAAAGGATTTCTACAAAGAACCTAAGACTTTTGGATAACTTAGAAACCAGGTTTCCCCAGGGGGGATGGCACTTTCAGAAGAAGGGAGAGAGGGGTCTTGGCCATCAGTTGGAGGGAGAGGGTAGGTGGGAGGCTGGTCTTGGTAACAGGAGGAGGGAGAGAAGCATTTACTTTCCTCAGGGTTCCTTCAGCCTCCTCGGTCAGTAAACCAGTAATAATTCCACAACACCAGCTGCCAGCTGGAGAAGATCTGATTAGAGATTGGATTGGCCTAATGAAGACCCTTTCCATCTCCCAGCCTCAGCAGCTCTGCAGGTCACATTGATTTCTTTATGGGCATGTCAAGCAAAAAGATATCCCCTGCATAGG
>NW_023219402.1:0-659 GCF_002007445.2 Ailuropoda melanoleuca | reverse complement strand
GTAACCATAAGAACAGATTATCACAGTACAAAGTGATAGGAGTTATTATTGTCAAAAGGTGATTAGTGATGCTTTGAGGGTCAGTGCTATATTATTCTTTCTATTCTCATTTGTTTATTCATTCTTCATTCACTCAGCAAACCTTTACCAAGTAATCAGAGTATGCAATGTGCTATTCATTACTCAGGTCCACAAAAATGAATTGAAGTCTCTTCAACAAATGGTGTGGGGGAAACTGGACAGCAACATGCAAAAGAATGAAACTGGACCACTTTCTTATGCCATACACAAAAATAAACAAAATGGATTAAGGACTTCAATGTGAGACCTAAAACTATAAAAATTCTAGAAGAGAGCACAGGCAGTAATTTCTCTGACATTGGTCATAGCAACATCTTTCTAGATATGTCTCCTGAGTCAAGGAAAACAAAAGCAAAAATAAATTATTAGGACTATCTCCAAATAAAAAGCTTCTGCTCAGCAAAGGAAATAACCAACAAAACCGAAAGATAACCTACTGAATGGGAGAGATATTTGTAAATATCCAATAAAGGGTTAGTATCCAAAATATATAAAGAATCTATATAACTCAACACCAACCCCCCCCAAATAATCCAATTAAAAAACAGGCAGCAGACATAAATAGACATTTCTCCACA
>NW_023219401.1:0-659 GCF_002007445.2 Ailuropoda melanoleuca | reverse complement strand
GCTTCAGTGACACTCGGTGCCTTTTTTTTTTTCTTTCTCCAGAATAGGGGCTGGAGGAGAGAGAACGCTTAGAGGTTGCAGTGGGCATGGGAGAGGGAGAGAGCACAGGCAGACAGCTGCCAAGGGGTCCAAGGGGCTGCATCCTTCAGGTGTCCACAGGAACGGTCCTCAGCTCTAGATCACGATTCCAAAGAGTTAAATTTTACCACGTAGCCGGATCAGGATGGGATTTGCTTCTGGGTACAAAACGGGACACTGATCAAAATCAACTTGGACAAGTGACAAGACTGAGTCTGATGTCGGTGGATGTCTTTTAAGGTCGTTGGAGGGGAGAGGAGGGGAGGCAGTGTGCTCAGGGGTAGGTGGAGAGAAGCTTCGAGTCCAGGGCAGGGCTATAAAGGGACACGGAGTCTGCAAACAGCGAGACAACGAGTGGGGAAAAGAGAGAGAGGAAGAGTTGAAGAAAAGTAGGGGGAAGTGGGGACAGGGTTAGGGGAGAGAGGAGGATAGGAGAGAAAAGTGAGGGCGGCGGGGAGGGATTAAAAGGGAAGGGGGATCGCTGGAGAGAAGGGCGGAAGGCAGGCTCGAGAGGTGGAGAGGAGGCGAGGGGACGAGAGGGTGGGGGGTGCCGACAGGCAGGCGAGGGGCTGGGAGGAGGA
>NW_023219399.1:0-659 GCF_002007445.2 Ailuropoda melanoleuca | reverse complement strand
GGAACACAGGCAGGGGGAGTGGGAGAGGAAGAAGCAGACTCCCAGCAGAGGAGCCTGATGTGGGGCTCAATTCCAGAACTCCGGGATCACGCCCTGAGCAGAAGGCAGACGCTTAACGACTGAGCCACCCAGGCGCCCCTGGAAGAACAAATATTGTTCAAATGTCTTTGCTACCTAGAGCAATCTAAAAATGAACCATATCAAAGTACCATCAACTTTTTTCACAGAGCTGGAATAAATAATCCTAAAATTTGTATGGAACCAGAAAAGACCCTGAATAGCCAAAAGAGTGTTGAAAAAGAAAGCCAAAGCTGAAGATACCACAATTCCGGACTTGAAGCTCTATTACAAAGCTGTAATCATCAAGAAGTACAGTACTGGCACAAAAACAGACATACAGATCAATGGAACAGAACAGAGAACCCAGAAACGGATCCTCAACTCTATGGTCAACTAATCTTCGACAAAGCAAGAAAGAATATCCAATGGGAAAAAAGACAGTCTCTTCAACAAATGGTGTTGGGAAAACTGGACAGCCACATGCAGAAGAACGAAACTGAACCATTTCCTTGCACCATATACAAAAAGAGACTCAAAATGGATGAAAGACCTAAATGTGAGACAGGAATCCATCAAAATCCTAGAGGAGAACACAGGCA
>NW_023219397.1:336-553 GCF_002007445.2 Ailuropoda melanoleuca | reverse complement strand
GGTTCTTAGCCTCCAAGTGTTTGAGTTTCTTCCAGGTTTTTCCGTGTGGTTGAGTTCCAATTTCAGAGCGTGTGGTCTGAGAATATGCATGGGATAATTTCAATCTTTTGGTATTGGCTGAGACCTCTTTTGTGTCCCAGAACATGATCTATTCTTGAGAATGTTCCATGGGCATTTGAATAGAATGAGTATTCTTTGGTTCTGGGGTGTAGTGTTC
>NW_023219397.1:0-177 GCF_002007445.2 Ailuropoda melanoleuca | reverse complement strand
TATCTATATGTCTCTTTATTTTGGTTAAGAGTTGGCTTGTGTATCTTGCTGCTCCCCTGTTGGGGGCATATATATTAATAATTGTCATATCCACTTGCTGGATACATCCTTTAAGAATAATATAGTGCCTTTCTGTATCTCTCTCTATGGCCTCTAGTTTAAAATCCAGTCTATCTG
>NW_023219396.1:0-659 GCF_002007445.2 Ailuropoda melanoleuca | reverse complement strand
TCTATCTTTTCATTGCAAGTTTATGTGCTAAATAAATCTTTTTCGTATTTTGGTGTTCCTACTGGAAAATGTTTTTCATCAATGCATAATGCCATATTTAGCCATATAAATGTATTTATCCATATGTTTCACAAACAGCATCTACTTATGTTCAAATTTTAAACTATTCTAATTAAAGCATAATAGTTTTTCATACTCTTTACTTTATAATTCTGTACAATTTTGGATTTTTGACCTCCAGGGTATAGTATGAGCCAGGGCAAATATGGCGAGCTAGAGAATGGATGTGGAATTCTCTGGTAGTTTCTTCACTCTTCCCCTAAGCTACTCTGGGTTATTTGCCTCCAAGTGTTAAGCCCATCTTCTTGTTGATGAAATTTTTAAAAAGATATTGGGAACTTGATCCAAATGTGTGTTTCTTTTTTGCTTCATTCCTGCCTCCATTCCCATAAAAGCACACCCCTCCCACAGTGCCATCTAAAGACCATACCACAAGGCCATGCTCTCTTCCATTGTCACCCATTCGCTTCCCTCCTCAGGAAAGAGGAACAGATTGAGAGATGTGTGCATTGCTGTGGTTCTCAAAACCTGCCCCATATCAAAAGCTTTAGAAATACCTGGGAACTTGGGCGGAGATGCAAATTCTTGGGGCATATTCA
>NW_023219395.1:0-659 GCF_002007445.2 Ailuropoda melanoleuca | reverse complement strand
CTGCCTGTGTTCCCTCTCTCACTGGCTGTCTCTATCTCTGTCAAATAAATAAATAAAATCTTAAAAAAAAAGAAACCTTTGATAGATTTGATCATCTTGTCTGTGACACCATTAGCAAACTTAGCACTGATTCATGCCAAGCATAGGAAGAAGAATTTTCCATATCCGATTTAATCCCCACAGTCCTGTGAGGACGATATTACCATCCCTCTTTGATACCTAAAAGAGGAATCAGCTTAAGGCCCCAGTGGCAAAACCCAAAGCAGAAGCCCGTCTTGCCTGACTGCAGAGCCTGTGCTCCTGTTGCACTGTTCTGTCTCCTTAAAGATGAAATCACTGACAAATATTTGAAACATTGAAATTCAATGAAAGCTACTGAAAGGATTAATTTATTTACTGTGAAGAGAGTTTTATAAATCAACAGGAAGACCAACAACCCAGGGGTGAAGGGGGCAGGATTATGAAGAATGATGGGTAAGGAACGTATCTGCCAGTCCTGTCCTCATGCCTTCTGGAATGTGGGTCTTGTAATAAGGGCTTTGTTGCCTCTATACTGTTTTCTTCTATACTCTTATAACATTTGTTGTTATTTATATTTTTAATATGTATAGAATCTGTTTTGTTTTTTGGTATGGTTGAGGTAAGGGATCTAACTTTTT
>NW_023219394.1:0-659 GCF_002007445.2 Ailuropoda melanoleuca | reverse complement strand
CTAAGTTATACAATCACCTTCCATACTTTGAGGCATTTGCTCCCTAGTAATATAAATGTCATTGGAAACTTCTAAATTTTGAGATAGAAAAGATCTTCATTTCCTTTAAAGCACTTCTTTTTACTGATGTTAGATACATGACCTTTTGTTCAAGCAAAATGTCAATCACATAAAGGGGGAGCATCCCTGGCTAAACTTGGGGGTTTTGAGACTCAGTATCAGAGACTCCTCAGACTTTTTCCTCATTTTGGAGGCACCTCCTAATGTTTAAAGATCATTTATCTAATGATTTATGTCTCTTTGGTGCAAGATAAACATCAATTCAAACTCATCCAAAGCACCGGATGTCTATGAGACCTTTGGGCATCTGTTTTACCTCTGTTGAAGAGGTTAAAAGGAATTATAGTAACTATCTCATAATGTATCTGTAAGAATTTAAAAATTTTAAAACATATAAAAAGCCAAAAAAGGGAAATAACCCAAGCATCTATAAACACATGAACAGATAAACAAAATGCTGTATATACTACACTGGAATATTATTCAACCATGAAAAGAAATGCAATTCTGATATATGCTCAAAATGGACAAATTTGGAACATGGTGCTAAGTGAAATAAGCAAGACACAAAAGGACAAATACTGTATGATTCTACTTCT
>NW_023219393.1:927-2181 GCF_002007445.2 Ailuropoda melanoleuca | reverse complement strand
TTTACCCAGGAAGCAAATATTTCTTTGGAAGCGGGTTTTGGCCAAATTTTGTTTCTCAGTGCGGTGTTCGAAGGGTTTCAATTACGGTATGAAAGCAACTTGATTCCTGTCCACCTTCCAAAAGGCCAATGTGATGTCAAGGTTTATCCTCACACTTTTTTTCTTGGCTCCAAGCGTTGGACCCTTCCCAGGCCCCTACACCCAATGTGGAACCGGGGTCCCCAATGAAAACGCTCATGTATGCTTGATGTGTTTTCCTGGACGCCTTGGTTTATTACCAATAAGAAGGGTGTTGAGTCCTCCAAATTCCTGATCATTTTCATTCATGCTCCCTTACTCATGAGAGCTGATGCTCGTTGATATGTCCCTGGATTGTGTGGTGTCCCAGAGACCACTATATGGCACTCTCGTCAGGCTTCCGCGAACACTTTCCCTCCTGTTTCCCTATTCACGAAGGACGATGATAGTGCTAAGACGGTCCCTGTAGAGTGTTTTTTGGACGGGCATGTTTTTGGCCTTTTCGTTCCATTGCCACCACCATTTTTGATAGGATTTACCCAGGAAGCAAACATTTCGTTAGAAGCGGGTTTTGTCCTAATTATGTTTCTCAGTGCTGTGTTTGCCTTTTTTCACTCATAGTACCAAAGCACCTTGATTCTTGTTCCAACTTCCATAAGGACGAAGTGACTTCAATGGCTTTATCTTGACACTATGTTTCTTCGTTCTAAGTGCTGGATCCTTCCCAGGCCCATACACCCAATGTGGAATTTGGGTCCCGAAAGTCTGATGTTAGCTGGAGATGTTTTCCTGGATGCGCTTCTTTATTACCAATAAGAAGGGCGCTGAGTCCTCGAAATTACTGAACGTTTTCTTTCACGCAGTCTTACTCATGAGACATGATGCCCGTTGATATTTCCCTGGATTGTGTGGTGTCCCAGACACCACTATATGGCACTCTCGTCAGGCTTCCGCGAACACTTTCCCTCCTGTTTCCCTATTCACGAAGGACGATGATAGTGCTAAGACGGTCCCTGTAGAGTGTTTTTTGGACGGGCATGTTTTTGACCTTTTCCTTATATTGCCACCACCATTTTTGATAGGATTTACCCAAGAAGCAATCATTTCGTTAGAAGCGGGTTTTGGCCTAATTATGTTTCTCAGTGCTGTGTTTGCCATTTTTCACTCACGGTATCAAAGCACCTTGATTATTGTTCCAAATTCCATAAGGACGAAGGGACTTCAAGGGCTTAATCT
>NW_023219393.1:431-646 GCF_002007445.2 Ailuropoda melanoleuca | reverse complement strand
AGGCTTACGTGAGCACTTTCCCTCATGTTTCCCTATTCAGGAGCATGATGATAGTGCAAAGACGGTCCCTGTACGGTGTTTTTTCGGATGGGCATGCTTTTGGCCTCTTCTCTCCAAGGCCACCACCAGTTTCGATAGGATTTACCCAGGAAGCAAATATTTCTTTTGAAGAGGGTTTTGGCCAAATTTTGTTTCTCAGTGCGGTGTTCGACTGG
>NW_023219393.1:0-364 GCF_002007445.2 Ailuropoda melanoleuca | reverse complement strand
GGTTTCAATCAGGGTATGAAAGCAACTTGATTCCTGTCCACCTTCCAAAAGGCCAATGTGATGTCAAGGGCTTTATCCTCACACTTTTTTTCTTGGCCCCAAGCGTTGGACCCTTCCCAGGCCCCTACACCCAATGTGGAACCGGGGTCCCCAATGAAAACGCTCATGTATGCTTGATGTGTTTTCCTGGACGCCTTGGTTTATTACCAATAAGAAGGGTGTTGAGTCCTCCAAATTCCTGATCATATTCATTCATGCTCCCTTACTCATGAGAGCTGATGCTTGTTGATATGTCCCTGGATTGTGTGGTGTCCCAGAGACCACTATATGGCACTCTCGTCAGGCTTTCGCGAACACTTTCCCT
>NW_023219392.1:0-2360 GCF_002007445.2 Ailuropoda melanoleuca | reverse complement strand
CTATGGTGTCATTTAACACGTTCCTTTGTCCTCTGTATTTTCTGTAAATTAGCATTTGGGTCTAGAGTCTTTTTTTTTTTTTTAAAGATTTTNTTGACCTCTCTAATGTATCCTTTAATCTACACTCCTCCCTTTTCTTGCTATTATGTAGTTAAATACTTAATCTCATTATTTGATGAAGAAATTGGGTCGTCTGTCCTATGGAGTTTGCCTCTGTCTAGATTTTGATAGTTGCATCTCTATGGTGTCATTTAACACGTTCCTTTGTCCTCTGTATTTTCTGTAAATTAGCATTTGGGTCTAGAGTCTTTTTTTTTTTTTTAAAGATTTTATTTTTATTTATTTGACAGATAGAGACAGCCAGCGAGAGAGGGAACACAAGCAGGGGGAGTGGGAGAGGAAGAAGCAGGCTCATGGCAGAGGAGCCTGATGTGGGGCTCGATCCCATAACGCCGGGATCACGCCCTGAGCCGAAGGCAGACGCTTAACCGCTGTGCCACCCAGGCGCCCCATTGGGTCTAGAGTCTTGATGAGATTCAGGTTTTGTTTTTTTGGCAGGAATATTTCATTATGTACGGCTGTGTCCTTCTGGTGGGGGCACAGAATGCTTGGTTTGTGTTTTTGGGCAAGGGATGTTTATGGTTTTTAATGGTCATTGCTTAGTTCCATGAACATATTACAGGCTGCAAAATGGTTCCAGGTGAATTCTACATTAATCTTCATTAATTAGCTAGAACACTTCGACAGTGAGGACCTCCTTTCACCCACCACTTGGTCACCTGGCCTGAGATGTAGTTGCCAGAGGAAAGTCAGGGTAATGTCTGATTTTTTTCCCCTGTATGGATCAATTTTCAGAGTAATGACCTGGTACCCTAACTTCCCTCAAGGATGGTCAACAAGGGGTGTTTTCTTTTTTAAGTACTTTGAATTCATGGATTTAAACCTATTTGGTGTGTTTTGATCCACTGTACTATTATCCTTAAGGATGCTGACTTGTCANGTTCCAGGTGAATTCTACATTAATCTTCATTAATTAGCTAGAACACTTCGACAGTGAGGACCTCCTTTCACCCACCACTTGGTCACCTGGCCTGAGATGTAGTTGCCAGAGGAAAGTCAGGGTAATGTCTGATTTTTTTCCCCTGTAGGGATCAATTTTCAAAGTAATGAGCTGGTACCCTAGCTTCCCTCAAGGATGGTCAACAAGGGGTGTTTTCTTTTTTAAGTACTTTGAATTCATGGATTTAAACCTATTTGGTGTGTTTTGATCCACTGTACTATTATCCTTAAGGATGCTGACTTGTCAGAGGGTATCTGTTGGACCACCTCCTCCCGGACCTTTGAACAGGCAGCTTCTGGAACAAGGTCCATCTGGCTGGCTGGGGAAAGACAGGGCCCCTTCATCTTGCCACAGACTTCAGGATCCCACCTGGACAATTCAAGATCTGTGTATGTGCAGATGCATGATTCACAGACAGAGCAGCCACAAGCAGAGAATGTTCTAGAACCCAGCCAGGTGTTGGGAAAATCCAGGCACCATCCCTGGTCAAGAATGAGAAAACTGGACCCAATTTCCCATGGTGAGGGGTGTGCCATGGTGGACTATGTTTGATGAAGACACTGATTTGAAGCCTTAAAATACATACATCACACATGCACACACCACACGTGCACACACATGAACACACGTCACACCCGTACATTCATGCAACTACTGTTCACAAGGGAAAGAATTTCCAGGCTCCTGTTCCCACTGCTGGCTGACTAATCTGGGTTTTTTTGTTGTTGTTGTTGTTGTTTAAGATTTTATTTATTCATTTGAGAGAGAGAGACACAGAGAGAGCACAAGCAGGGGGAGAGGCAGAGGGAGAGGGAGAAGCAGATTCCTCGATGAGCTGGGAGCCCGATGTGGGGCTCGATCCCAGGACCTGGAGATCATGACCTGAGCCAAAGGGAGACACTTAACCATCTGAGGCACCCAGGCACCCCACTAATCTGGGGTGCCTAATAAAGGGATAGACCCCACTTTCTCAGGCACAGCTACCCCTGTCTCCACCGATGCTGCGTCTTCAGCCCTTCCCCGCTAGGAGCTCAGGTTGTTGCCGAGCAGTGAAGTTCTGGACTAACTAGTGAATGTCTGCTTTAAGTGGGATTTCTAATGCCTTTTCCAAAGCCTGCAGAGATCCGCTGGCATTCTGTTTATTTTATTTGCTCCATCCCTGCTCAGGACAAGATATTGAAGGTGAATTATTTATACCTCAAGAAACCGAAAGAAAGAGGGAGGAAAAAAAAGAAAGAAAGAGCAAGAAAACTGTAATTTCTGTGTGGCTGTCTTGCACATTTCTGCCTTTCTCACTAAA
>NW_023219391.1:0-2474 GCF_002007445.2 Ailuropoda melanoleuca | reverse complement strand
TTTTTTTTTTTTGGTTGTATCTGAAATGAGAGATTCTTAAACAATTCTGTGACTTAAACTTCACTTAAATTTCCCCTTGAACTTAAAACTGGCATAATTTTGATGTCAAACTAAGTTTGAATAACCAATACATAAAACAGAACCGGCTAACTGGAAAAAAATTTTTTTTTCCAAAACAGAATCCCAAACCCAAAACAACTTATATAAGGGATGCGGGTCACAGAAAAAAAGTAAAATAAAACAGTGGTTCCTGAATGTAAAGGAAGGATGCCCACTTCTTTCTCTCAAGAGGCAGATGGTCAGCTGAAAAATAAGAACATTGCATCAATAGAACACTCCAAATAAGAAACTGCAGCCATCTCTGTTCATGCAGTATCAAAAGTTAAAAAAACAAAAACAACCCCCAACTCCAAAACAACCCATAAAACTAACAAAAGGAAGGAGAATGTTGCCCAGATCTTATGACCTGATTGATGGCTGAGGGTCCTGGCGGGGCTGTTCAGAATGTCGCTCATGGGACAGGGAGGTCTGGAGTTACCATGAGATCGAGTTTGTGGCCCTGCAGGTGCTGACCACCTCAGGGTAGGGTACAGGCTGTCTTCAGTCTGTGAGTTCGCGGACCAGCAGCTTCAGGAACATGACAGCTAAGCAAGAGGATCCCAGCACATGGCTACCTTGGGTCTTGGCCCAAGTGCTGTCTTTCACTCAATTTCCTTTTAAGCATTATTAAGTATTACTGTTTTTGGTAGTGAAAAGTCACTTTAGTAACCACTACGGGCAGTGGTTTGTAAACAGACATTGACAAATACAAACAGCAACGCAATATTTGACCCGGACTTTAAAAGAATAGGAGGCGATGGTGGAAATGAGGTAACTCTTCCCCAACACGTGTGTACAGACAGCTCCTGCTCTTCTAATGCTCTATGTCCATTAGGAGAGAGTAGGGCTTGTCAACAGGATGGTTACATAAAGAAGAAGCTACAGAAGAGAAAAAAGAAAGATTCAGATTCAAATTTGATTCTTAAAGCTTAAAAAAAAAAAAAAGGAGCTTTTCTACAACAACTGGGAAAGAACAGCAGTGTGTCAGTTCAAGGGCTGACTTCCATGAGCACAGTCGGGGCTGAGCAGCCCCAGCAGCGCTGACCCCAGAGGCCGGGCAAGAAGAGGCTACCTCTGCTGGGCCCAGGGGCAGTGGGGTGCCAGGGACAACAGTCTGGGCAGAAGGGGATGGGACGGGGAAGAAAGGGAGGCAGAGACCACATGTGAAGTACAGGACACCACACAGCGAGTATCTCGGAGAAGGTGCTGCCGCCGGATGGGAGCACTGGCAATCCATCAGACAGGGCAGGAAAGCATGAGAGTCTTTCATTCCTATTTCTTTTGTCCAATACAAGTGTACATATGCATACCAAACACTGACTAAAAAGAACTCACAAAAGGGCACACATCGTTTGGGTAAAAATATATTTTCCCCCACTTTGTGTCTTGGCACTAGTGATATATGCATAGATTACCTGTCCACCACTCTCCTACCTTCACAGACACCAAATACTGAGCGTGGTTGCTAAGTGATTACTTGCTTACTTGAAAAAATGATATACTTCATATCAATACAATTACTTTAGTTTTTAAAAAAGACAAGTGTCTAACATGCAGCTTACATATATGACAATTCTGCATTAACACCAAAAGTAGATTACACAACACTTTTAGAAACACATTGGTTATTTTCAAACAGCAAAATGACAATGATCTACAACTACAGTTTAAGGCATATCAGCATATTTTAAAGTTAAGAAATAGACAAAGTTCTAATGCTGTTCACAGCTTTTCATTTATTTAAAAAATTCCCTTCATACCTACGTACAATCTAGGCTTTGTAGGTCATAATTTCCACTAAAGAGTCATCACATATGTACCCTGTCAGTGGAACCAAGACTTCTGGAAGCTGAGACTTGACGATTTCAGACACTTGAAAATGGCAAAGCAGAGGGATCTGAAAGGACGGTTTGGAAGGACCACACAGACACAGTATGACATGGGTTGGTAACAGCTGAAACCCAGATTCAACAGTCTGTATGTGAAACACTTATGGATATGTCAAGAAAGTGGAAGAAACCCAGTCCATCATTTGAGGTGCACAAGATATGAAGAATAGGTGTTACTGCTGGTGAGATTACAGAGCAGAGAAGAAGAGAATAAGTAACCTGTGCCCAGTGTGACATTCAATGTTCCCCTGGTTGAGATGCCCTTTCTGGACAAAATTTTGATCAATTAATAAGGAGCCTAAGCTGGGAAAACATAGCCTCTAAGTGCCAATAAATTCTCATAAATGCTGTTCCATCATTCTACTGCACATACAACCGTTATAGGGACCTAAAATCCAGAAGCAATGGTCATTATGGTTGAAGAGAAGATATGGGGAGAGGCCAGCTAGAGCTGTCTGGCAAAAAAAAAAAAAAAAAAAAAAAAAA
>NW_023219390.1:0-659 GCF_002007445.2 Ailuropoda melanoleuca | reverse complement strand
GGGCCACTGATCTTTTTACTCTCTCCATAGTTTTGCCTTTCCATTGTCTCATATAGTTGGAATCATACAGTATGTAGCCTTCCCACACTGGCTTTTTTAACTTAGCAATATGCATTCAATGTTCTTTCATGTCTTTTCATGATTTGATAGCTCATTTCTTCCTTGTGCTAAATAATATTCCATTGTCTGGTTGTGCCCCAGTGTATTTATCCATTCACTCACTGAAGGACATCTTCACAACTACCAATGATATTGAATATCTTATTGTGTATTTATTTGCTATCTTTAGGTGGTCGTTGGTAAAATGTCTGTTCGAAGGTTTTGCCCATTCTTTTATAGAGCTGTCTGTATTTGAGTTTAGAAGGTTCTTTATATATTACAGACACAATTGCTTTATCAGATATGTGTTTTGAGAATAATTTCAAGTGTGGCTTGTATTTACATTTTCCTAACAGTGCCTTTTGAAGAGCAGAAGTTTTAAATATTGATGAATTCCAGTGAATATTAATTTTTTTTCTTTTAGGTATCATGCTTTTGGTGTCATAACTAAGAAATTGTAATCTAACACCACCAAATTTTTCACAGAAGTTTTCTTTTAGAATATGTAAGTTTCATATTTCACATTTAGGTTTATAATCAATTTGGAGGTATGGATCAAG
>NW_023219389.1:0-659 GCF_002007445.2 Ailuropoda melanoleuca | reverse complement strand
GGGGGGGGTGCAGGTGAAGCTGCATTCTATCCACTTCTCTTGAAAGGACAAAGCCTTATGAAGAGGTGCTGAGCTGAAAAGGAATATCTGCAGACCACTGGAAATCTCCCATGTCAGAAAGAATAAACCCAAGTTCCCACCTTAGATACCAACAGGGATATGAGATGGCTCCAAAAGCTTTTCTAAGCAACAGAAATCATTAGACTCCCTTCTTCCATATATGCTTCGCTTGAAAGTAAAACACAATAAGAACTTAAATTCTCCTTCATTTTCAACATTTTTTAGCACTGATATCTTGTTCTGGCTAATTCATTAGGCTGGATTAAAAAAAAATACACATAAAAATGGCTTTTTAAGCCAAGGGGCAAGAGTGATGCCTTGTTCTAAGTCTGTGTAGGGTCAATAGTCAAGTTCAACATACTTGTCCGGGAGCCCAGTGACTTCATGCAAACTTCCTAAAAAGGAAAGCTACTATTTTAAGATTATATTAGCTATATATAGGAGTCATTAAATTCATCAGAGGATGTCACTTCAGGTAAATTTTGTTGATTTAAGAACCAAATAAACATCAGTTTCTCCTACCACCTGCCCTTTGGCGATTGGCAGAAATCTGAATGGGGGAAAGAGTAAGGTAGACCGATCTCAACGCGACAAATAAG
>NW_023219388.1:0-659 GCF_002007445.2 Ailuropoda melanoleuca | reverse complement strand
GTGGACATTTGGGTGGTTTCCGGTGTTTGGCTATTACAAATAAAGCTGTATGTATTGCACAAGTCTTTGTGTAGACATACGTCTCTATTTATCTTGGGTAGATGCCCAGGGGTAGAAGGGCTGGTTCCTCCGGGTGAGTGTATATTCAGGGCATATAGTCTGGGTGCCTTCCAGAGGGGTGACCCTGTTCCGCACCTCACCAGCAATGGGGGAGAGCTGTGGGTACTCCCATCCTTGTCAGCACTTGGTAGGGTCGGTCCTTTTAACCTTAGCCCGCCTAATGGGTGTATTCTAATTTTTAAAATCCAGACTCTGCAGTAAGTTTCAGGATATCGCTTCAGGAAGAATCCTTTACAAGAAGCTTTTGGCACGCATGGGAATTAGTGGCCCCCCCACCATCTCTCCAGTTCTTGTTCCAAAGGATCAGCTCTTAAGAGAAGGTTTTCAAAAAGAGAAACAGCAGCCGCTGGATGTTTCAGAGAGGTAAAGCCAAGCAAAACGCAAGTGCGCGCTGAAACCACATGCCTGTTGTGGGTCAGGTGGTCAGTCGATATTTGTTGAGTGAGTGTTTTAATATTTTATTATTTAAATGAGGAAAGATGACAAACTATAAATACAGTGATGAGGGTCAGGGGAGTTGAGAGCAAGCAGCGGTCTTT
>NW_023219386.1:0-659 GCF_002007445.2 Ailuropoda melanoleuca | reverse complement strand
TGCTTATTCTTGAAAATAATTGAGAGTTCCTAAAGAATTCTACAGCAAATTTTTTAGTAACATTACTCTACGTTACTTTTTTCTCATTATAGAAACAACTGCTTAAAAACAACTGCTTGAATTTCAGATGTAATTTTGTGTTGAGCAACTTTTTGTATTCCAAGACATTTGATTACCATATACATGTAAGCATCATTCTCTAGGAGAAATGGTCTAGTTAAATTAAACTCACTGGAGATCCTTAGCTTTGGTAACAAAGCTTTGAATCTTCATATGTTGAGACTAATCAAGTCTCTGGTGACTCCCAGAAACCTCATTAAGTGGAGGGAGACGATTCTCAATTGAGGATCATTGGAATTTATTTTCTTTACTGCTGATACTCAGGGTAGTCCAGGCAACAGGAAATTCAATACAGTAGCTTTATCCACATTGGCTTCTCCTTTCAGAATAATGCAGAAATCAATCTGCTTTAGCTGCCTCGCCAATGACTGAACCATTATTATCCAGCCTCATCAAGACAGTGTAAATGCACTCACTTGGCATTCTCTGTTTTCTTTGTCCGAGCAAGCAACATATGTTCTGTACTGATTCTTTTTTTAAGATTTTATTTATTTATTTGACAGAGATAGACAGCCAGCGAGAGAGGGAACACAAGCAGG
>NW_023219385.1:0-659 GCF_002007445.2 Ailuropoda melanoleuca | reverse complement strand
TGCATTGAGTTTGAGAAGTTCTTTGTAGATCTTGGATACCAGTCCTTTATCTGTGGTGTCCTTTGCAAACAGATGTTTCTGCATGAAAATGTGACTTTCACTTATCTTTCTCACTCTGTTCCCCTAAGAACTTGATGAAGGTAAAATGTCGACCAAGTTTAAGGCAATATTGTTTATAGTAGAAATAACCCCTGCTGGGTAAATTGTATCTGGGCTAGGAAACATCACAGATGAGCTGATTGGGACGTCCTAGCCTTAGGCTTCTGTGAATGTGGTGACTTTTGTATCTGGGCATGTCTCTACAGGGACCTAGGAATCTAGGCCTGTGAAACTGTTACTAAAGTTTGGCTATTGGGAGCATGGGGCTTCTAAGCCAGGGTGATTCTTACACCTGCCGGATATAAATCTCATTCCTTTCACACCCAAAACGTCATTTGGGGAGCCTGGGAAGTTGTGTAGAGTGTTTCAGGGACAGCTCCAAGAACTACTCAAATGCAACAGGACCTCCTGACATTGCCTTGTGTCAGGCTTTGGTTTCTTTTTTTTTTTTCTTTTTTCTTTTTTTAAAGATTTTATTTTATTTATTCGACAGAGATAGAGACAGCCAGCAAGAGAGGGAACACAAGCGGGGGGGGGGGGGGGGGGGGGAAGAAGCAGGC
>NW_023219384.1:0-659 GCF_002007445.2 Ailuropoda melanoleuca | reverse complement strand
TATTTGTCTTTCTCCAACTGACTTATTTCACTTAACATTATATCCTCTAGGTCCATCCATGTTGTTGTAAACACCAAGATCTCATCCTTTTATGGTTGAATAATATTCCATTGTGCATCTATACACATCTTCTTTATCCATTCATCTATGGATAAACACTTGGGTTGCTTCCATATCTTGACTGTTGTAAGCAATGCTACAATAAACAAAGGGGTGCATGCATCTTTTTGAATTTGTGTTTTTCTCTTTGGGTAAATACCCAATAGTGGAATTAGTGGATCATACAGTTTTTGTGTTTTTTCTAGACAGGGGGACAGAGGAGGGTGAGGGGCTGAGGGAGAGGGCGAAAAAGAATTTTAAGCAGGCTCCATGCCCAGCATGAAGCCCAGCACATAGCCTGATGCAGGGCTTGATCTCACAGCCCTGAAATCATGACCTGAGCTGAAATCCAGAGGTTTTTTTAATTTTTTGAGGAACCTCTATACTGTTTTCCAGAGTGGATATACCAATCTGCTTTCCTACCAATAGGGCAAGATTAAACTACTGTGACTACACCAAGATAAAAAGCTTTTACACAGTGAAAGAAATCATCAATAATAACAAAAAGGCAATCTACTGAACAGAAGAGGTTATTTTCAACTGATATATCTGATAAGGGG
>NW_023219383.1:0-1033 GCF_002007445.2 Ailuropoda melanoleuca | reverse complement strand
CTCTAGTTCCATGCACTTCATTGCAAATGGTAAGATTTCATTTTTTGATGGCTGAGTAGTATTCCCTTGTGGACCACAACTTCTTAATCCAGTCATCTGTTGAAGGGTATCTCGGCTCCTTCCACGATTTAGCTGTTGTGGACAATGTTACTATGAACATTNGCTATGAACATTGGGGTGCATATGGCCCTTCTCTTTACTACGTCTGTATCTTTGGGGTAAACACCCAGTAGTGCAATGGCTGGGTCATAGGGTAGTTCAATTTTTAACTTTTTAAGGGACCTCCACACTGTTTTCCAGAGTGGCTGTACCAACTTGCATTCCCACCAACAATGTAGGAGGGATCCCCTTTCTCCACATCCTCTCCAACAATTGTTGTTTCTTGCCTTGTCTATCTTTGCCATTCTAACTGGCGTAAGGTGGTATCTCAGTGTGGTTTTGATTTGAATTTCCCTGATGGCTAATGATTTTGAACATTTTTTCATGTGTCTGTTAGCCATTTGTATGTCATCATTGGAAAAGTGTCTGTTCATATCTTCTGCGCATTTTATGATTTGATTATTTGTTTCTCANCTTCTGCGCATTTTATGATTTGTTTATTTGTTTCTCATGTATTGAGTTTGAGAAGTTCTTTGTAGATCTTGGTTACCGGTCCTTTATCTGTGGTGTCCTTTGCAAATNTGGGCTGCCTCTTAGTTTTTTTGACTGTTTCCTTGGCTGTGCAGAAGCTTTTTATCTTGATGAAGTCCCACAAGTTCATTTTATCTTTTGTTTCTCTTGCCTTTGGAGATGTGTCTTGAAAAAGTTTGCCTNAGGTTGCTTTGGCCGATGTCGTAGAGGTTGCTGCCTATGTTCTCCTCTAGGATTTTGATGGATTCCTGTCTCATATCAAGTTCTTTCATCCATTTGGAGTTTATCTTTGTGTATGGTGTGAGACAGTGGTCAAGTTTTATTCTTTTGCGTGTAGCTGTCCAATTTTCCCAGCACCATTTATTGAAGAGACTGTCTTTTTTCCAACGGATGTTTTTTCCTG
>NW_023219382.1:0-659 GCF_002007445.2 Ailuropoda melanoleuca | reverse complement strand
TAGACTCAGTTTCACATTTGGGACTTTAGGACAGGAGGGGATATCTCTCCTTTCACTTTGTTTTGTGTTACTGGGTCTCCATGGGGGCCCCTCCTGGGGGAACATTTGACAATGTCTGTAGACACGTTCAGTTGTTACAGCTGGGGGTGGGGTGCTACTGGCACTGAGAGGGTAGAGGCCAGATGTGCAGCTAAACATGCTACAATGTCCAGGATGGTCCCCCACAGCAAAGAATTATCAGACTCAAAAATGTCAATGGCACTGGGGATAAAAAGCACTGTATTGTGCGGGAAATATATTTGCGGGGGATGAGACTCTCCTAACACTGCGTCTGAGAGCACCGCTTCCTGTCATCTGCCCTGGACGTCGGATGCTGGCAGATGGAAGTCTGTGCTTAGTGATTAAATGTACACATAAAAATCCCCTGGTGTTTCGCAGGATTCAAAGGCACAATGAGGGAGGCCATTACTCTGCATCAGACTTCTCTACAGAGCAAACACATTATCCACCTGTAATGAAGGATTTCTAAGCAGATATGGGCTGTAGCTTCTATGGGGGAATGTCTTAGCTGGGGGCATGTGGATTTTAGCTGCATGAATAATATCAGCATTAATGGGAATCATTGTGCTGCCCTGCACTGGAAATTTACCCCTGAATGG
>NW_023219381.1:0-659 GCF_002007445.2 Ailuropoda melanoleuca | reverse complement strand
TACATTAAAAGATTCTAACAAAGTTTTCTCAAAGCCCAGCTAACTCCCTTCCTGGATTCTCCATGAAATCAGACAGAAATGTACCAGACACACGCAAATTATAACAAGTAAAAGGAAAAGTCAGAAAATTTCTCCAAAGTGTGCACTTCCCTGATGGACAAGTGGATTGACTAAAATGCTGATCCCATCTTAAGCCTCTCAGCACATTCTGAAAACCAGTTCTGTACCTTCTCTACCTTCTGGAACACAGCCATACTAAAGTCTCTCCTCTGGTCGTCTGACCAAGAAAACACCACCAAATGCAAATTTGAAAGATCTTGGGAGCAAAACCACCAACTGTTTGTACAATCCAGAAGGTAGCACTGGCTCACACTTTACTCTATTTTCCCCACAGGTGCCCAGGATCCCAAAACAGAGGCATTGGGATAGACCTCAGTATCTTACTCCTTGGACTAGAGAACACTGAGCCCTTCCTGCCCAGAGCAGAAGGTGTCTGGGTGGACCATGATCAGCATTGTCCCCAGACTTTCTAAGAGACATATCAGTTGGTATCAAAGGCATCAAAAGGAAGGTAGAAGCTTCCACTCTGCACTCCATGCGTTCAGGGCTTCAGCTCCTCCAGGTGAATTTCCAAGAGGAAGCACCTACAAGTGACTTTG
>NW_023219380.1:619-1258 GCF_002007445.2 Ailuropoda melanoleuca | reverse complement strand
CACGAACACTTTCCCTCCTGTTTCCCTATTCACGAAGGACGAGGATAGTGCTAAGACGGTCCCTGTAGAGTCTTTTTTGGACGGGCATGTGTTTGGCCTTTTCGTTCCATTGCCACCACCATTTTTGATAGGACNCCAGGAAGCAAACATTTCGATAGAAGCGGGTTTTGTCCTAATTATGTTTCTCAGTGCTGTGTTTGCCTTTTTCACTCATGGTACAAATCACCTTGATTCTTGTTCCAACTTCCATAAGTACGAAGTGACTTCAATGGCTTTACCTTGATACTATGTTTCTTCGTTCTAAGTGCTGGATCCTTCCCAGGCCAATACAACCAATGTGGAATTTGCGTCCCCAAAGTCCGATGTTAGCTGGAGATGTTTTCCTGGATGCGCCGCTTTATTACCAATAAGAAGGGCGCTGACTCCTCGAAATTACTGAATGTTTTCTTTCACGCAGTCTTACTCATGAGACATGATGCTCGTTGATATTTCCCCGGATTGTGTGGTGTCCCAGAGACCACTATATGGCACTCTCGTCAGGCTTCCACGAACACTTTCCCTCCTGTTTCCCTATTCAAAAAGGACGATGATAGTGCTAAGACGGTCCCTGTAGAGTGTTTTTTCGACGGGCATGTTTTT
>NW_023219380.1:0-242 GCF_002007445.2 Ailuropoda melanoleuca | reverse complement strand
CTTACTCATGAGACATGATGCTCGTTGATATTTCCCTGGATTGTGTGGTGTCCCGGAGACCACTATATGGCACTCTCGTCGGTTTTCTGCGAACACTTTCCCTCTGTTTCCCAAATCACGAAGCATGATGATAGTGCTAAGACGGTCCCTGTACTGTGTTTTTTTGACGAACATAATTTGGCCTTTCCGTTCCATTGCCACCACCATTTTCGATAGGGTTTACCCAGGAAGCAAACATTTCG
>NW_023219379.1:0-659 GCF_002007445.2 Ailuropoda melanoleuca | reverse complement strand
TTCCCATCCTATCATGCCCTCATTTTTATCCTATTTCCAACACCCCGTTGCTCCAGCACTCCATGGCTCCCCTAAAGAGTGCAGCATCTGAGTGCCTCCCTGTCTGTCTTCTCGCTAGACAGTGAGCTCCCAGAGGCCACCTGGGGCTTGTTCCCCTCTGTGTCCCCACATGGTAGGGGCTCCACGCACATGCACTGAGAGGACCAGGGGAAGAGGTCAGCTCAGCGCATCACGAACCTGTCCTGGTCGGCGGGGCTGCCTGCGTCTGCAGCCCAAGCTGCCCACTGCCCATGCTGTTGGAGCCAGCCCCGAACACCCCCTTGGGAAGCCAGCCCCTGTCTGGCCATCCCCGGCTCCCCCCCGAGGGCAGGCCTCTGACCCAGACACTGGTCACTGTCCAGACAGCCAGCTCCACAGGAAGGACAAGGGGCCAGCCATGTGGGCAGGAGCCTCCCCTGCAGGGGGAAATGACCCAGCTAGGGAGAGTAACCACAGACTCATTCAGCAAACCTCTAGGGGCTGGATCTCGAGTCCAGGCTTGAGCTCCCGGTAGGGGGGTGAGCTTCCCGCCACCCTGCCCCACCACGCTCACTTAACCAGAACATGCAGCTAACCAGAACACTCTGCCTGACCAAGTGGTTTTATTTTATTATTTTTTA
>NW_023219377.1:0-659 GCF_002007445.2 Ailuropoda melanoleuca | reverse complement strand
TTTTTTTTCACTCATTCTGTCCACTTTTTCCTTTATAGCCTTGAGTATATTTGTAACATATGGTAACACAATATCTTTTTATGTTATATAAATTTGAACTGTATTATTATAATTGGTGATTCCTTCACCCTTTGAGGCTTGTTTGATTCTTCCTTAGGGCTCCTCTCTTTCAGTTTTTCCTTAGCCGGAGGACAAAGCCTGTGCTCTGGGCTGGGGGCACGGACCCCAGGCTCTCCACTGAGGTCTCTCCGTCACTCCGGTGGTCCCGAACCCCAGTGTCTCCCAGCGTGGTGTGGCCTCTGTCGTCTGGCCGGTCAGCACACAGCCCAGAGCTGCTGCCCTGCGCTAGGCCACATGGGGTGTTGTCTAGTGTATCAGCCCTTTCCACCATAGATAAGAAAGGACCTACAGGAAATCCTCAGGCAGCCATCTGGGGCCCCCTCCTTCATGTGGCTTTTTCCTTTCTGGTCCTACAGAGTCCCACAGGTTCTAGCTACTTCTGCAGGCCCCAGCTCTGTTCTCTGCATCCTCCACGCAGGGAGACTGTCGGTGTCTGCTGGGGATGCACCTCGCTGCTCCGTGTCGGTAGAGTGCTCCCAGGCAGATTGATGGAGCGAAGGTGACACTCACTTTACGAATTTCCCTTCCCTCCAGGGACA
>NW_023219376.1:0-659 GCF_002007445.2 Ailuropoda melanoleuca | reverse complement strand
CTGAGCTGGAGGGTCTTCAAGCCCTGAATTCTCTGATCTCTGTGGCCTCTGGTTTCCATAGGACTTGGTTTGTCTCCCTGGACAGGGTTGTCAGACTGAGAGTAGGACCAGTTCCTGTCCCATCCTGCTGGTCAGTACGGAGTGGGGGCTCTCCAGGCCATGGGGCTAGTGGCCAGGGGGTCAGGAGTCTAATTTTATCTGTTGTAGTCAAAGCTGGGGCTGGCCTGGCCCACTCCCCAACTGACCCCACCTGACCCCAATGCTGAGCAGGGACTGACTCAGGTTGAGTTGAGGCAGCTGTCAAGACAGCCCTAAAATTAGCCCCAACAGGGATAGGGAGGGGCACTGGGCCAGGGCCGCAGGCTGTAGCCTCCCCAGGGGACCCAGCCCTCACCTTACTCAAGGAGGGAGAGGTCGGCCAGAGTTCTGGCAGTGACCCTACCATGATGCAGGGTGGGGAGAGTCACAAACAAGTATGGACACATTTCAGGAGAGGGATTGAACAGGCACCCTCTGCCAGTTGCTTGGGCCCTGCTGTGGTTCCCAGCCCCCAGCCTGTCAGAGCCCTGGGAAGGACCACAGAGGGGCCTTGCTATTCATACTCTTTTAGAACAGGACTGAGGGATCCTGTCCTCCCAAGGCTGAGCTGGATAACCTCA
>NW_023219375.1:0-659 GCF_002007445.2 Ailuropoda melanoleuca | reverse complement strand
TCTTCCTCTCCCACTCCCCCTGCTTGTGTTCCCTCTCTCGCTGGCTGTCTCTATCTCTGTCGAATAAACAACAACAACAACAAAAATCCCTTAGAGCCCCAAGGTAGGACAGAAGTACCTTAGAGGCAACAAAGATGCTGAGTGAATGGAATTTTCCTACTCTACTTTCTTTGCTGTACTAATTCAACCAGAAGTGTTCTACTTCTTTCTTATTATGTAGGGATGTCAACAGAAGTTTTTCTTTGATAAACCTTTTTAATTTCTAATGAAAAAAAATTAAAACCCTTACCATGCTATCAATGAGACTTGATAGGAGTATTAAAAAATTAAAGTTAGGCTTATTCAAACATCATACTGCCATTCATTATTTCAATAGATACTTATTGGGTTTCTAAAAATGTGAGATGTTTTATATTATTTTATATGTTCACTTAGTCCTAAATCCCATCTAATCTCCTAATCTTAGGAAAGATTAAACATTGCTTTATGTACTCCCCAACCAACATTTAACAGGTCCAATTTAAAACGTCACATTCTGGGGAGCCTGGGTGGCGCAGTCGTTAAGCATCTGCCTTCGGCTCAGGGCGAGATCCCAGCGTTCTGGGATCGAGCCCCACATCAGGCTCCTCCACCAGGAGCCTGCTTCTTCCTCTCCCACT
>NW_023219374.1:0-659 GCF_002007445.2 Ailuropoda melanoleuca | reverse complement strand
TATCACCAACAAAAGGAGCAAGGGATGGAGTATAATGTAATATGGAAGTTGTACTAAATAAGAAAATATTAAATTCGTGGCTAACCTTTTAAAATATTTTATTAAACACTTGCGTGTCATCCTTGCACAGGGACTATGCCAATCTCCCTGTGTTGTTCCGATTTTAGTTTATGTGCTGCCAGAAGCAAGCACATGTGTTTAGACACTTGAAAAACCAGACTATAAGCTACAATTTAAGAGTCAGAAAAGTTAGATGGAGTGGTCTGGAATATTTTCCCCTCCTAAAAAGAAATATAAATTATGTAAATAATTTATCCATCCCTAGTGGATGATCATTTTAACAATGAGCTATATATTCTTCAAAATAATAAAATTATAAACTCTTGATACAAAGAAAAAATAGATATGGAGATATGTTGTTTTTAAAATCCCAAGGAGCCACAGATAGGTTTACTTAGAACAAGAAATTGTGATGGTCATAATGTTTACTATTTATGTCAATATTTTCCTTTATCTTAGGTTTAATTCTGATATAAATGCCAGGGCTGAGGACACTCTGTTCTTATGGGACTCAGCGTTCCTTATCACTTCTGTCCTGAAACAAATTAAGTGTGAGTTTTTGAATATTAGCATATGTTTCTATACAAGAATTCTTTTTT
>NW_023219373.1:0-659 GCF_002007445.2 Ailuropoda melanoleuca | reverse complement strand
CATTCTGACACTAAGACCATATCAGGTGGATCTGTTTAGTCAAATTTGTCTTTCCATGGAGACTCCACTGGAAGAGTGATGTTTGCTAATCAGTCCTTGCCAGGGGCTATGGAGGCTTTTTGGACTGGAGCTGACTCAAGAGAGTAAAAGCAGGAGACCAGTGAGGAAACACAGGAGCAAGTTTATGGAATAAGTGCCTGACATGAAGCTTTGGATTTCTGAGGCACGCATTTCAAACACAACCATGGTGAATAAACACACTGTCAGTTGGGACACAATTACCAGGGAAGTACTCAGCCTGCTCGAGCCATGAAGTACGACCTCAGAAAGCTCTGGGTCACCTCCATGCAGACACATGAGTGACCCTGCTTTCCCCTTTAACACCCAATTTCTGCTCATTTAAATTCTCCAATAAATCCTGAACCTACAATCCCCTAACCATTTTGGCTATGGACCCTAATAAAGGCAGATCGTTCAGGGGAGCTCACTCTCTCCGTCCCTCTCAATGCGTTTCTACCTCTCTGAAACCTCTCCAAAAGGCCTTAGGGCATCCCCTGTGCCCTCGAGGACCTGTTAGTACTAAACTTGGTTTTGTTAGAGTCTCTGATGGTGCTGCTGAGGCCTGTCTTGCAGTCACAGTGAGAACCCAAGGGCTGGTG
>NW_023219372.1:857-957 GCF_002007445.2 Ailuropoda melanoleuca | reverse complement strand
ACTATCATCACCCTTCGTGAATAGGGAAACATTAGGGAAAGTGGTCGCGGAAGCCTGACGAGAGTGCCCCAGAGTGGTCTCTGAGACCCCACACAGCGCG
>NW_023219372.1:405-612 GCF_002007445.2 Ailuropoda melanoleuca | reverse complement strand
AAGTCACGACGGCCTTAAGGAAGGTGGAACAGGAATCAAGGTGCTTTGGTACCGTGAGTGAAACATGACGAACACAGCACTTTTTAGAATGACATTTCGGCCAAAAACCGCTTCCAAGGAAATGATTGCTCCCTGGGGATATCCTGTCAAAACTGCTGGCGGCAATGGAACGAAAAGGACAAAAACACATCCGTCAGAAACAATACC
>NW_023219372.1:0-188 GCF_002007445.2 Ailuropoda melanoleuca | reverse complement strand
ATAAAGCAGAGCGTCCAGGATAACACCTTCAGCGAACAGCAGCCTTTTCACTGGGGACCCGGATTCCACATTAGGTGTAGGGGCCTGGGGAGATTCCAGCCCTTAGAACCATGAAAGAAAGTGTGAGGGGAAAGCCCTTGAAGTCACGACGGACTTATGGAAGGTGGAACAGGAATTAAGGTGCTTTG
>NW_023219371.1:0-659 GCF_002007445.2 Ailuropoda melanoleuca | reverse complement strand
AGGTCCGTTCTTGTCGTGCAGAGGCCAGGTGAGACTGATGGTCACAAGGAAGGGCGTGCACTGTCAGGACACGGGACCTGAGCAGAAGTGGCAAGCGGGAGGTGGGGCCCAGGCTTGGGAGGGCAGGCTGACCAAGTGGCCATCCTGCCCCTTCCCCTGGGGCCTCCTGTCCTCCCTGGCCATCTACTCATTCTCTGTCATCTTCTCACCTCTCTGATGAGATGGCTGGAATCGGTGGCCCCTGGTCACCCAGGGTATGTCTCCTTAGTTCAGTGATGTTTGGCACATTCTTACTGGGCCTGATTAGGTCAAACGTGGCTGCTGGAGGCCACCCTGGCGAGTGTGTGGGGTTGGCCTGGGAGAAGGACCGCAGGTGGCCATGGGCCTCCAAGCTCGTCCACCGCAGAGCCCTGGCGATGGTGTCTGTCTCAGTGACATCGTGCAGGTCATCGACACACCCCTCCGTCGCCGAGTGTCGGAATGGAGTAACCCACCCCCGTATCAGAGGGATCTACAAGTTACTTTTTAACAAATGGCCCCTTTGGCAAGTGCCTCAGGGATAAAGATGATCTCTGGTCCTTACAGCCCGAGTCTGTTTCCCTTTGAGATAAGGACTGATTTGTAACACTAATCATAAACCATTAATTTTACTTCTGTGG
>NW_023219370.1:0-659 GCF_002007445.2 Ailuropoda melanoleuca | reverse complement strand
GGAGAACTTTCTTCACAGTTTACTAATAACCAGGAGGTCAAGTTTCTTGATTTTAGATATCATAATCAATTAACCAGGGAGAGAGATTAAAGGGAAAAAAAGGAAAGAAGAATCAAGGAAAAGAGAGGAGAGGTCATTTCTACTAGAGGCTTATGCAGTTCAAGGTTTCCATACAACATCAGAAGTACATTTTCAAAAAAAATAAGAATAAAAATAACACACAAAAGAGAGAACTGTGCATCTGGAATGGCAACTAAAGTGAACATAGCTGACAGATTATATCAGTATATGAATGATTTATGAAGAACTCTGAGACGGTCCACACCTAGAGACAAATTAATCAATTCTTTCATCTATTCCCCAATGGAAAAACTCATCTGAGTCTCTCACTTTAGTTTACTTAGACTTTACATATTTCTTTCTCTCTTTGTTGTTGTTGTTTATCTTTTGCTCTTTTCCTCATTCAGTTTCATTTGCAGATTAAACACACAGAGGCACATGGATACATTTGGCTTTTTTTTTAAATTTTAAGTAAATTTTATATTTATATTTATGTGACACACATTTTATGATAAAGAAAGATGGTGGCACCAATCCATGAAGACCACTGAATTTGGAGAAGTATTAAAAGGATGGTTTTAGGAAGATAACAGAGATTT
>NW_023219369.1:0-2362 GCF_002007445.2 Ailuropoda melanoleuca | reverse complement strand
ACCTGTGACTTATAGCCGTTGGTCAGAAATGCAGGTGGCAACCTGGACTTGTGAATGGTGTCTGAACTCGGGGGCGGTCTTGTGGGACTGAGCCCTTGTCCTGTGGAAGCTAATGCTATCTCTGGGCAGATCGTGTCAAAACTGACTTGAACTATAGGACACTCAGCTGATGTCAGAGAATCGCTTGGTGGTGTGGGGGGCCCATTCCCACCCCGCCCATGGTGGAATTCAGCGCTCAGAACACCTTTAAGCCTGAAAGTGGAGATGCTGGTAATGCCATTTTGATGCGGGCTGTGCTCAAGGATGGGGTAGGTACCAATGTGCAATGATGATATCTGTTCTACCCATAACTTGATAAAGGAAAATGAGGAGAAGCGGGCCACGTCAAAATGTCCCTAGCACTAGGCAGCGGCAAGGCTGCCTCTAAAAGGCTGAATTGAAAGGTCGCTGCCCTTTGGAATACACCTTTGTCTGCTTGGGCCACCCGTACTTACAGACTCCTCCACTCTCCCATCCACCTGACAGACCACAGTCTGTACTCTGAGCAAGGGAATCATGACAGATGGACCATGTGGAAACAAGTAGACAGTGGAGCTAAGAAGAATGTATTGCTAATTTTTAGAACTGAATAACTGTTACATCTTTTAATCTCACAACCACCTTGTGAAGCAGAAACTCTTAATATTCCCACTCTACAGAGAAAAGCACTGAGGAGCAAAGCAGTGAAGCAATAAGCCTGAGTTCCTGGGATCACGTAGCCAGGAAGTAGCAGAGCTGGGGCTCAAGCCAGTTCCGTCTGATCCCATAAGGCTTTCTTGCACGGAGCCACCTCTCTGCAGGAAAACACTGAGGGGTGTTGACATAGCTCTCGAGCCTTCAGGCTTCTACTCCCCTAGTCTTAGAACTAAGCTAGAGCTCTGGAGAGCTTGGGGAAATCAATAAATCAAGTGTTGACTGAGTGTCAGCTGTGTGCTCAGAGCTAGAGAATTTAAAAGGAAAATGGTCTGTTGCTTGCACTTAACAGACTCTAGAAAAGCCTTCACCACGGGCATAGAGTAGAGAAGACGATGTCGGAGGGGACGCGGATGTGCACGAGACACCAGGGAGGGCTTCCCGTCGAGCTTACACAGGAGCTGGCTTCTGATGTTGACAAATGAGCGGGAGGGAGGTGAGCTAGGGCACAAATGCAAGGATCAAAATGCTGTGTGGGGCATGACGGAAGCGAGGGGAGCAGTTGTGCCTATCCCGGGGAACAGGGCACTGGTAAGAGGGTCACCTGCAGAAGCAGCAAGTGTTGCAGGCACCGTGGTTTGAGGACACATTGTAGCTGAGCCAGGTGCTGTGATATCTATCTTGTCATCCTCACCTCAGTGCGGCCAAGCAGTTTGAGTTATCCCTACTAGAAGAGGAGACAGCAAAGGTTCTCAATGCTGAAGGGACTTGCTCGAGTTCTCATGGACTCTGACTAAGCAAATCCTGGTGCAAACACACGTGTCCTCACTTCAGATCCTCAGAACTCGGGTGGCACAGCACTGTAGCAAGAGACCAGACAATGTGTGGGGGGCTGGGGAGGTGAGGCAGAAGAGAAAGGGGGCTTCTGATTTCCTGTTATAACCTAGGAGAGGCCAGGGACCAATGAAAGTCAGAATAAAAAAATGCTGTCCTGAAGGGGACTAAGAGGAAAAGAAAATGTTTAAAAGGGGGGCAAAAAAAGTAATAGAGAGAGGAAGATAGAGAAGAGGAGAAAGATGAAAACAAAGATGGAAGAAGATGGAAGAGAAGAGGCAGAAGGTAAAAGGGGGGGGCGGATGAGGATGACACAGGTACTCTTGCCCCTGAGTTGAGGCCCAAGGAAACCCTTTGCCCCAACCTGAGGCACACCCACCACCAGGTGGCACCAGTGAGCCTGTCCTCTTCCCCAGTGCAGCTTCTAGAGCTGGGGTTGATTCCAGTTCACCCACTGGCCGGATAAAAAATGGTGGGCCCCTGCCACATTACCGAATAAAAAGCTTCTGCACAGCCAAGGAAACAGTCAAAAAAACTAAGAGGCAGCCCACGGAATGGGAGAAGATATTTGCAAATGACACTACAGATAAAAGACTGGTATACAAGATCTACAAGGAACTTCTCAAACTCAATACACGAGAAACAAATAATCGAATCAAAAAATCANACTACAGATAAAAGACTGGTATCCAAGATCTACAAGGAACTTCTCAAACTCAATACACGAGAAACAAATAATTGAATCAAAAAATCAGCAGAAGATATGAACAGACACTTTTCCAATAAAGACATACAAATGGCTAACAGACACATGAAAAGATGTTCAAAATCATTAGCCATCAGGGAAATTCAAATA
>NW_023219368.1:0-659 GCF_002007445.2 Ailuropoda melanoleuca | reverse complement strand
CTGCTCTAGCTATTTGGAAGAAGGAAACAGAAGAAAGGCCATATCCTCGTGTACTTGATCTTTGAACCAGGCATAATGATACCACATTTCAACAGTGGCTAATAAAATACCCTTACAGTTGGTTGACATTACCAGTACTCTTCTTCTTAGACAAGGAAGGAGCCTTGATATTTAGTAGTGTGAGGGGGGAGCTTTGAGGGCAGGAATCCTTGAGCCACTACCTGGATATCAACAGATGGGGTAAGATGAATTATAGAGGATCATGAATACCAAACAGAAGACATTAAACTTGTTTTTTTTTTTAATTCTCACTTCATGTTGAATGTTAAATTTGCCTTTTCATTTTAGGAATTAGAGAATGACACAGCTTTCCAGCAAGCAGTGAGAACTAGTCATGGCAGAAGACCTCCAGTAAGTGAATTTTTTGTTGTTGTTGTGGTAAAAAAAACAAACACATAACATAAAATTTGCCATCTTAACCATTTTTTATTTATTTTATTTTTTAAATCCAGTTGTTAGTACAGTGTTATATTAGTTTCAGGTGTAGCATGTAGTGAATCAACAATTCCATTTATCACCCAGTGCTCATCACAGCAAGTGCCCACATTAATCCCCATCATCTATTTCACCCATCCCTCCACCCACCTCCCCTCTGGTAA
>NW_023219367.1:0-659 GCF_002007445.2 Ailuropoda melanoleuca | reverse complement strand
GAACAATTATTGGAGACTAAATCCCTGGAGATAAGAACATGCTTAATTTACCAACTGAAATTACGGAATTGTGATCATCAATTCAGTTTTTTAGAAAGAAGGTAGAAGGTTAGCCTAAACAGAAATTTCATATAAGACACTTTGGCCAAAGAGCGATGGCCAAGAAGTGAAACTTCAAGCATCCAAGCCATGGTGATTCTGTCCAGTGTAGATTTTAAACTGATAAAGAGACAAATAATTGATCCAGATTGAAAAATTCAGGATACTGGCCAATTGAACAGACGCCCAAAATGGCACAATATATACCACCACTATCTTTTTATGAATATGGAATAACTCTATAGCTGCACCAACATACATATCTGGCTACTGAGCACTTGAAATGTGGCTAGTGTGGCTATGGAGCTAAATCTTAAATTGTATTTAATTTCACAAAAAAGGATATAAAATATAATAATATATACCTAAAACATGGGGAGGACAGGAGAAAAGAATGGGTTCAAACTTAAATGACCATCAACTTTAAATATAGACTACTATATGCAGGACAGGTTATATACAAACCTAATGGTAACCACAAATTGAAAACCACTAATAAATAAGTAAAGAATGAACAGAAAGAACTCTAAATGTAAAGAAAATCAGCAAAACATGAAAGA
>NW_023219366.1:0-659 GCF_002007445.2 Ailuropoda melanoleuca | reverse complement strand
CCCCTGAGCTGGGCCTCTAATTCTCAGCCCCAAGCAGGACCCTACAGACCATGGCCTCTCCCCTCGTCCTGTAGGTCATGGGACAATGCAGCCGGTCCTGGGTGGTACCTGAGACTCTGCATTCCTACCGCACAGCGTTGCTCAAAGGTGTTCCCTGTTTCTTTCCTTAGGGGACTTTCAACGGTTTCCCCTCATCACTCCCCACAGAAGTTCAGCATCACGGATATGCCGTATACCTATAAATATTGTCGGTGTACCTGGACTCTGCCTGTGAGAAGAGTCCAGTGCTCTCATCGCCCCCAGGAACAAATTCCTGCCCCTGAGAATCCACGTTCTACGTCATTGAAAGCGTTTATTATGATAAAGAAGGCAAACACTAGACACCTGTAGGATGAAGTATAAGAAAATGCTCTGTGACCCGGACGGAGGGACAGAAAAGTCTCCAAAGAAAGACCCCCCAAACACACGCCATGAGCTGACAACTGAAAACCCCGGCGGCATCCGAAGGAAGGCCCTGTGTTCGACCGAGGGCACCGTAATCTGGGTCAGCAGAGATGGGACAGCCTCAGGGCTGACGCTTGCAAAAACTTAAAACCGCTGAAACTGATCATACACTCCATGTTAACTCAATTGCATTTACATTAAAAAATTTAAAAGAT
>NW_023219365.1:0-659 GCF_002007445.2 Ailuropoda melanoleuca | reverse complement strand
ATTTAAGTTTGTAAATTAGTGTTCTGATCCACAGGCCAATTTACTTAGACCTTTGGAAATTCTATGATGCTTAAATAAGCAAAATATAATCAGAATGTTGAAAAATATCCAATTTAATTAGTCAAAATTTTGGAACTGCTAACTTTAATTTGGTATTTCAATTTAATTTTATCTGATATGAAATGTTCTGGGAATCACACTTTGATAGGGACATAAAGTTTAGAATTGATCTATCCTGATGAAAATTCAGAATAGGATCATATAATGAAGTTGAAGGACCTCATTATACTTTGATAAAGAAGGGATATTGGTGTTATTTTCAAATACATAAAGATCTGTAGTTTGGCTAAAATATTCAACATTTTCTCTATCAAAGCAAAGAATTGTTGGATGGGAAGTTTCAGGAACACTTCAGTTCAAAATAAGCAAAAGAAACCAAAAAAAGTTTCAAATTCTTATTGATATCTTAGTAAGGAAGATACCATCATCAACAGAGTAAATTCCTCTTACTGAAAGAGTTTAAGCACCCAGCAATTGGATTTATAAAAAGAAGAACTGATCTACTCTTTTTCTATCTCATGTCTTTCACTTAAGTCAATTCCAGGCAGTGCTCTGAGGACATGGGTTTGGAGATTTAATTACTGCAGGATGCTCCCATC
>NW_023219364.1:0-659 GCF_002007445.2 Ailuropoda melanoleuca | reverse complement strand
TTTTTTTTGAATTTAGTTGAGAAACAATGCTACAGTAGTTTCAGGTATACAGCATAGTGAGTCGGCTTTTTTGTACGTTAAGCTATGCTCACCACAAGTGCAGCTACCATCTGTGCTATTACAATATCATTAAGTATATCCCCTATGCTGTGACTTTTAACTTATTCATTGCATAACTGGAACCCTGTATCTGCCACTCCTCTTCACCAATTTGCTCATCCCCCCATTCTCCCCTCCCCTCTGGCAACTATCTGTTTGTATACACAGAAAGACCCAGTTTTTTTAATGCAACATGCAATTTGGATGGACCTCCCTAAGAAAAAGACCACAAGCTGAAAACAAAAACTAGGTTTAAAAGTAAATATTTGTTTAAAATTAGAAATAAAGGAAATTAAATTTAGAAATGAATTATTACAAATTATAAAGTTAAAAAAATTGACAATACCACAGACATCATAAAAACCAGAAAGTTAACATAATATGTATATTAATTTTCTTTTACAACTGTATGATACCTTTAATTTTTACATTTTTGACTGACTACTCTCTAGAGATAGTATCTCTTCACATGACACAATTTTCTAATATTTTCAATATAGAGAAAGCAGAAAAATAATTCAGTCTTTCCCTAGCGTGTTTGATTTAAATTGTCACTTGTT
>NW_023219363.1:0-659 GCF_002007445.2 Ailuropoda melanoleuca | reverse complement strand
TATCTATTCGGTACACCCCCACCTCATGCCAGGCATCGTGCTAGACCCTGGAGACAGCGCAGAAAACAATGTGGCACGGTCTGGGTCCTGAAGAGCTTATAGCGGGTGTTCCAAAGAAATGGAAGTCAAGGCCACGGTCATAGCCAGTCTTCGGGGGCAGATGCTTCCCCAGCCATATTCAGGGAGATGCCCAGAGCTACCTTCCCCAGTAGATACCTCCTCTTGCTGTTGACAGCAGAGCACAATGAGCAGGTAGGACTGCAGGTGCTCGAATCGGTACTGTGCATACAGTTGGAACATACTGTACGTACATCGAGCTGAATTGCTCAGCTGTGGCTAACCACCTCTCTATTCTCTCCTTGATTTCTTCCTCTCCTCCCCTCTTCTTCCTCTAGAACTGTTCTACCCTGAAAAGGCCTCCTTTACTCCTTCCTACCACGTTTTTCCCTAGGTCTTCCAAAAACCTCCATGTACGTTACACCAGTCTGTGCAGCAGACAACAACTGGGGATCCCACAGCTCTTGAGAGCTTGTTTTAAGCCAGGATGACAAACACGCATCATATACCCCTGACACACTGCGCTTAGAAACATGTAGAGCTTTGTAACATGATTCCTCCTTTTGAAGACTCTTTAGCTCAAATGCATAGTTGGGCAAGCC
>NW_023219362.1:0-659 GCF_002007445.2 Ailuropoda melanoleuca | reverse complement strand
GACGCCAGGTGTTATGACTCAGTTGAGAGCTTAGAGCCCCTGCCATCAGACTTCCCGGCTTCCAATCCCAGCTGGGCTCCAGGTCGGCTGTGTGCCCTGGAGCCAGCTATTCAATCTCTCTGTGCCTCAACAGCCTTATCAATACGACAAGGGTGATAATGGGGTTATTTCATTGGGTTTCTGTCAGAGTCAAATGCGTTCATTCCCAGAAAACACTTAGAACCGTTTCTGGCGTAGGGGACGGGCTAAACCAACAGCACACTCTTTCTATTATCTAGTTGTAAAAGCAAATTTAGGAGAGCCAGATTCTTTCAACTGAAAGCCTCGAGCTGCAGAGATGTATGCCGGCACCAAGATGCCGGTGCTAACAGCGAGTTTATTGGCTGGTAATCTCATTTGTTCGTCCTTGCTGTTCCCAGGCACAGCCTACAGCCAGCAGAGCACGGTGCTTGCATGACCCTTACCAGCCAGGCTTGCTGGGTGGTGACTTTGCCGCTGTATGCTCTAAATGGCTGCCAGCAGCGAAATTACATTTGTATTGATCTAAAGAACATTTTATTGATCAAAAGCAGAGAAAGAAACCTTTGAAACATAAACCCATTATTTTAACAATTCGTTGCTGGGAAGAGGCAAAGGCTGCTTCTGTTTCCCTTTTCGGT
>NW_023219360.1:0-3361 GCF_002007445.2 Ailuropoda melanoleuca | reverse complement strand
TATATATATTCTTATATATTCTCTTTGCTTGTGAGAAGTTCAAAATCTTCATCATATTTTCAATTCGTCTGTGACTTTGGTAAAGTTATGGTCATTACTTTAAATGGCATTTTGAGCATTTGTGGAACACATGACAAAATGATCCTACCAAATACACATTGTAAATGTATTGCTCCGATGAAAGATGAAAGAATCCAATATTAAAGTTCTTCTCAACCCCCTCCCCCCAATATACCATTCTCTAACTCACTCGTATCTCTTAAAATTGTTGTCTATGTTTATTGACTTGAAATCCTTTGAAACAGTTTGCTCTAAATGGGCTGCCAAGCAAAAGTCGTACAAAAGGTTTTGTCTTACATTTGCACTCGTGTCATTTCTGCTTGAGGGGTAATAAGTCATCCCTTGATTGGGGTTACTGTGGAGCATTTGGGAATATCCCCTTTTTTGTCCTTAACATCTTCCCTTGAAATGTGGTGGGGAACCATATTTCCCTTCACAGTCAATGCTAAGAAAGTTAGTATAATTGCAGTGTGCTTGAGAACTTTGTATTAGTTGATAGGGGAGTGATTGTAACATGTGAAACTTCCTTTTGGTTCCTTTGAACTGCCTGAACACACGTACTGCCACTGATGGGCTATNCACTGCCACTGATGGGCTACGGGTGCCTAAAATCTACTTCTATATTGTCCTGGAAATTTCTCATTAACTTCACTCCAGCGATAGAGTCAGTGGTCATCTAGATACAGAATAGAGGATTCAAGGCAGGTTCATTAAAAAACAAGTTAAATCATATATGACGAAGTCTCCAATTAGCCTGTCACTTTTATTTTGTAGTTATTACTGGCTACCATTTTTCCCTATTTCTAATTCTAGGTGGTTCTCTGATGTCATCAGCTATAAGAATAACTGGAGCAACTGTTATAAATGACAATTATTAGGACCCACCTCAAGTTTCTAATTCAATATCTCTTGGGTGCTGTCCAGGAATTATATTTAATAAGCTCCCCCTAATCACTCTGCTTCTAATTTTCCAAAGACCTTGGTTTGAGAAAAATTATTTGAGAATTTCAGTTGGGTCCCATACATGAAAGATTATCTTTTTTCCCCTATTCTCTATGTGAATTGCAATCAGCAGACATATTTAATAAACCTTATACCATTATGAAGAAAAATGAAAGCATACTTTTAAATTTGAAGATTCTTGCTTTTATATGTAAACTTTAGTGAGCATAATGCTTTCAGTTTATTTTACATTTTCCCTAATCTTCATGTTTTTCTTTCATGAGTATTATGATTTGATTATTATTTAGAACCAGAGCATATTAGAACTTTATAGTGGACATTATATTACTTTATGCTGAAGTAAATAATTGCCTTACTTTACAGATAAATAACCTGTTTGGAAAATATATGACTTTTACTTTAAAAGTAATGACATATTTAAGATCATTTAAATAAAAAAATCAGTTATATGTAATACTTGTTCTAGTTTTAGAGCTAGTGCTGACAATAATTTTAGTGTTTATTTCTGACATCTTCTTAAAAGAAAGCTCATATTGCAAAGTTTACAGTGGCCTAAACCACCCATTTTATTGATAGATCTAATCATTATTTACCCTTAGGGCATTCTTTCTCAGGACTGGGGGTTGTTCATTCATTTTTGCCTTACACCCATCCCCCAACTCAAATTCTTGCTTTTCCATCCCTTTGCACTTGACCAACCTAAATGTGTGTAATATATAAAAAAATGTCTACTCATGGTCAGAAACTCGAAGTATTCTTCCTTTCAAGTAATCTTCCAGCTAGCAGTAATTGAAACTTTCTTCCCCCTCNGGCATTCTTTCTCAGGACTGGGGGTTGTTCATTCATTTTTGCCTTACACCCATCCCCCAACTCAAATTCTTGCTTTTCCATCCCTTTGCACTTGACCAACCTAAATGTGTGTAATATATAAAAAAATGTCTACTCATGGTCAGAAACTTGAAGTATTCTTCCTTTCAAAGTAATCTTCCAGCTAGCAGTAATTGAAACTTTCTCCCCCCCGCTCTTTTATTCTTTGGTCTTATTCTAGAATACTTGGTAGAAACTTACTAAAACATCTTAAAAGCTTAATTTTCCCTGTTTAGAAGTGTAGGGAATAACAATACTGAGAACTAATATGGCCTGCAGTCAAAACATGTCTATTAAGACCAAGAATTAAAGCTGCCTACATTTTACTATTTGTTCCAGGAAACTCTTTCCCTGGAAGACAAGTGTGTAAGTCAGTAAATAATTTCATTGTTTGTTTCTGGAACTTTTCAGAAATCAATTTATCTGAAGACTAACCTGGTCAAATAATTCCCTTTTCAGGGCAGCAATTTTCTCATCTGGTCCAAAAGCCCCCTTTACAGGACAATAACTTGTTCAAACAGGCAAACCATTCAACTTTGGAATAAACCATTGTTGGTTCTCGCTCACTTTCAAGACTCTGACTGGGTCCATTAATCTTAAAAAAAAATTATTTCATTAAACTGACTCATTTCAATCAGGTGTCCACATTGAAATGTCTACCTTAAACTCCCCACTCCCAGACACTGAACACCTATTGATATTCTTCCACGGCCACACCACTAAGATGCAACAGATTGATGCCTTGTAGTTGCAGACAATAAAGTCAACTTTGAATGATCAACTCTGGTAATCTTCTGGAGATCTATAGCCAACAGTCATAGAAGTCCTGGCAAGATAGAATTGAGTCCTTTTACAACTGCTGTTCAATTTCCTGTCATCCATTTCTCAAATTCTGAGGCATTTCCCCCCCCTTAGGAATAAGAAACACTTTCCAACAATTTTTTAATTATTTAATATTATCTGCACATTTTTGTCCTTGGTCAAAATATGTCCTACTAGTGATGACACTAGTATTTGTCCCTATTTTCCCCTTTCCCAGGCAGTACTATAACTCTGTCAAACTGATACTTTCACTTAATACACCAGGTTGTAAACTCAGCTTTGGTTGCTAAATAGGCTATTCTGATGATCTTTTGGGGAGTCAAAAGTCTAAGCTGCCTGTGTCATAGTAAATGTGAAAAAGATGCGTAAATGTGAAAAAACAAAACAAAACAAAACCTTTGTCAGTCAAATAATAAGTAGTCTTAAAATAAAATTTTCCCTAGTTGTGATCAAATCCTTCATCAGGCTATAGTGTTTTCCTTTTTATTGTTTAGGATTTCTTCTTTTGGTCTCGTTTTGCAGTGCAATCTAATTTTTACCAAATATTATTCACAGTTGTCCAAATTGAATAGGAATGTCTTTATCTGCATTGTAGCAGCAATTAAAGAGTTTGTGAATATCTTCTGAAGTTTCCAAATCTCCCTTTATA
>NW_023219359.1:0-659 GCF_002007445.2 Ailuropoda melanoleuca | reverse complement strand
GTCCTACCAGGGAATTCCCTTTGTGCACAAGGGACCCGGAGTTGCATTCATACCCTGTGTGGTTATCCTGGTATCTCTCCAGCATCATAAGCTTCCTGGCAAGAGGGCAGCCTGGCATTCTTTGTGCCTGAACTTCACACAGGGAACGGAGAGACGCCTTGTTTCTCCTGGGCTCAACTGCCTGGAAATTGAACTGTGTCCTTTGCAGAGCCCGTGTCTCAAGGCATCCACTAGTGAAGGAGCACTGACTCTCAGAACCTCCCTCCCAACAGCTGGTGCGAGGGCCACTATACCCCCATCCACACACGGCATCCTCCCTGAATTGTACGTTGCAAGTTCAAGCACCTTTTCACTTTGACTTTGACACTCTCCCCTTTGCTAAGAGGCTACTGGGGTTCCTGTGTCTGGAGGGTCAGTGTTCTCCACGTTGCCCCGCTAACTGCCAGTGCCACTTCTGCCCACCCCAGGCTCCTCCTGTGACTTTGCCACCAGCAAGATGTTTCCATGTCTTCCCTTTCTGATCCACCTCTTTTGGTAGGCCCATGACTTCCTTCCCATGGCAAGAAAGTGAAGCCCCTAGGAATGACAGGTCTGGCCACCATCTGGTCAGTAGAGGTCTCCAGCACAGGGAGGCTGCCATCCCAGGCACCGTCTGTGTC
>NW_023219358.1:0-1295 GCF_002007445.2 Ailuropoda melanoleuca | reverse complement strand
GGCTCTGAGGCCAGAGACACTGGGGCCCTGAGCTGCCTGTCGGCCCTAGAAAGCCAGACCTGGGGTGTGCGTGTGTGTGCATGCCCATGGGTTCGTTGTGTGTCTGCGTGCAGAGGGAGGGGTCATCGGTCCGGATATCAGAGGACTGGGGCAGAGGGACTCGGGNGGGGCAGAGGGACTCGGTCAGCAAGCAGGCTCGCGCAGGGGGTGGGCCCCTGAGGAAGTGGCAGCAGACCGGCTTTCGCAGGTGACATGTGAAGCCTCGTTAATGCAGCGGTGAGATGAGAGGGTCAACGGGCAGGATGAGGACAATCCCTGGACCAGGAGAACCATATGCACGCGTGCCCGCTGTTCCCCTCTGGTCATAGGCACCGAAGCAGAGACCCGAGGGACTGAGCATCCTTGGGATAGCGCCCCTGGACTGGCCGGAACCTCGAGGCTCCTTAGCAAGCAGGGGGACACGTAGGTGGGCACTGAGTGCTGGTTGCTTCATGCCCCCACATTTTCCTCCCTAATTGAGTTATCTTCGGCTTGGCTGGTGGCCTCAGGGCCTTCACACTGACTTTGTGAGCTCGATAGGGCTCTGTTTCCAGGTGATCCCAAGCAGCAGCATCTGGGGGAGCTGGGGCAGAGGCATGGGGAGGGTGGCTGCTGGCTGCCAGGACCCAGTCACCAATGTCCTAGCAGCATGGAGGCCCGAGGCCCAGCACGCACACACTGGCTCTCTCATGGGGAGGGGGGCATGCTTGGGACCCCGCAGTCAGAATTCCTGCTTGGATTCGAGTCCCAGATGTGGGGGCCTGACCAACACAGCTGGGAAAAATAGGGTCATCTTCGTGCCTGGCTCCAAAGGTGGCAGAGACCCCAGCAGAGGCAGGCAGGATGCGGGCCAGCAGCCGGAGCTGGAGCCCACGGAGTGTTTCCTTGACCACCCTGGCCACCCTCACACCCTTCATCGTGATGGTCACAGTGGTCCTGGCCCCAGCCCAGCCTGGATGCCTGCGCCGTGCCGTCAACTCAGGGCCTGCTTTGTCTGCTCTGGCCAGTGTAGCTGCCCTCTGTCTCCTAGGCTAACTGTCCTCTAGCTGTCCACGCCGTGGGCTCCCGGCCTGGGATGTGGTCTGGGAAGTGGCCGGCCGACGTCTAGGTCACTGTCCGGCTGACAGCTCTGGGGGTGCAGGGTGTGGTCCCGCAGCCCCTGGCCCCAGTTCATCCAGCCTGCCTGGCCCTGAGCTGAGAAGCCCAAAGCTCACAGCAGTGGTGCAGGCCAGGCAGGAGGGGCTGACCCCACCCCT
>NW_023219357.1:0-659 GCF_002007445.2 Ailuropoda melanoleuca | reverse complement strand
CACCCCCACCCCCAGCCTTGAACCTCCCTGCTTGACACACTCAACTGGGGGCCACAGAGCAAATTCCAAGACAAAGTTTCAAGAACAATGATTCAGAGGCTCACAGAGGACATTTACGGGTAAGAGCTTGCTTCATCTCTATGGCCGGGACCAGCCTGGGGACACATGACAGGGCGAGTACAGCGAAGGGACCAGGAGGCCTGGCTGGGGGCAGAGGGTGGGTGGTGCTCTTTGAGAGCTCAGGTGGGCGGCCGTGGTCTCTGGGGGGACATGACGAGAGCTGGGCGCTGGCGTGTTCTCACCGCTGACATCGTGCCAGGCAGAGCGCGTGCTCTTTCTGCACCTGAGGCTGGGGACAGGGGGTTACTTGCTGCCCTCAGATGGCCGGGAGGGCAGAGCTGGGGTAGGACCCTTGGGACCAGCTCTTGACATGGTCCCACTGCCTTTTTAAGCACAGACAAGGGTGAGCCGGGGAGAAGCGAGGGAAGGGCCTTGAACAGAAGGTGTACAGAGCCTTCCCGGGTCCTGCTCCCGGTCCGGGGGCTGAGCCAGCAGCCCCCACAGGGTCTCTCAGGCTGCCCGTGGCTGCATGCAGAGGCCCAGGGGCTTCCTGACCTGCTCCTTCTCTTTCCCTTTAGTCCAAGGTCCAAACTGCCTGT
>NW_023219356.1:0-659 GCF_002007445.2 Ailuropoda melanoleuca | reverse complement strand
TTTTTTTTTTAATTTCACTTAAGTGACTAATGTAATTGTGTTAATTAATATATTTATTTATATATACAACAAGCATTTTTGAGACTTAAGGAGTACAAGGCACTATACTTCTTGGACAGTGTGGGAAATAATTTCTCTGTGGTCCATGAATAGCCTGTGTGCAATTAACATCTGATTTCTGGAATGAAAGGAAGTCAAAGTAATTAACTTTCTTGAACCACAAAATTATAATATAAAGAACATCTGTTAACATTAAGAGATTTGGGCCCTTGGGAATATACTAATAAAGGAAAGATGTGATGAATAAGAAGATTTTGTGGTGAATATAGCTTGGAGTTATTTGTGAAATGAAAAGTTTCTCAGTAATTGGCAGGGCCGCCGAAGCTTTTTTATCACCTGTTTTTCTCTGTAGGTCATCAGCTCAATGAGCTCTCTTTCTGAGTACTGCCTGCCTTCCATTCTGCGTACGTTATTTGACTGGTATAAAAGGCAAAATGGCATTGAGGATGAATCACATGAATACAGACCAAGAACAAGCAATAAATCAAAAAGGTATATTTCTTTTGTGTAGGAATTATGAGGTTCTTCCTCCCTCCCTTCCTCCCTCCCTTCCTTCCATCCTTATTTTCCTTCCTTCCTTCCATCCTTTTTTTCCTTCC
>NW_023219355.1:0-659 GCF_002007445.2 Ailuropoda melanoleuca | reverse complement strand
AGGAATAAACAATAAATTTGAAATTTGAAATAAAAAAACTATTTTTATTAGTACCCCAAAAATGAAATACACATAGGTTTAAGTCTCAATCTACCAAGATATGTATAAGAGAAATATGAGGAAACCTGTAAAACTCTGATGAAAGAAATAAAAGAAAACCTAAATAATTAGAGAGATAGCCCATGATTATGGATGGGAATACTTAATGTTAAATTGACAGTCCTGCCCAATTTGATGTACAGATTTAACTCAATCAAAATCAAAATAGCAGTGAGTTATTTTACCCCAAGAGCGATTCCAAAATTCATATGCAAAGGCAGAGACCCAGAATAGCCAGCACAATACTGAGGCAGAAGAAGTATGTCAGAAGACTGAGCGTACCGGACTCCAAAAATTAGCATGAAGCTAGAGTAATCAAGACAGTGTGGTGAAAAAAGAGACCTATAGATCCAAAAAGATCAATGGAACAGAACAGAAAGTCCAGAAATAGACCCATAAAAATATAGTCAACTGGTTTTTGACAAAGGGACAAAGACAACTGAATGAAGGATAATCTTCCCAACAAATGGTACTGGAACCACTAAACATCCACATGCAAAAAATATTAATATAAACACAAACTTTAGAGTTTTCACAAAAATTAACTCAAAATAGTTCAT
>NW_023219354.1:0-659 GCF_002007445.2 Ailuropoda melanoleuca | reverse complement strand
AAGACCTCCCACCATCCTGCACATCTTCAAACTCAAAGTCTCAAGAACATCCAGTTGGCTAAGCCTTAGATGGGTGCCCAGCTCATGTGTCCACCCGCCTGGCTGTCCTGGGTCAGAAAATCCGAGGTGCTATTTCTCTTTGCTAATCCTCTTGTATACCAAGGCTATAAAGATAGGACATACCTCCAAAACAAAATGGAGTATATTATTGGAGGAAGGGATTTTAGATGCTGAGTAGCTAAAATAACAACAACAGTAAAGAGTGAACAATAACAAAAACAAGAACAAAGTGAATCATAAGCGATGATTTGCTTGACATAAATTAACATATGCCCTGGAATATGAAAATGATTTATAATTAAGATCTGTACTTTAGTACAAGATGGAAGACATAGTTTACTGCTTTCAGTAAATCTTTAAGGAAGACTTACATTTGATAGTTTTTTCCCCAAATTTTAACTGGGGAACCACTGATGTCACTTAGATATAGGATATGTGAGAATTATGCAATTACTAAAATCATCATAGTGAATAATTGCAAAGAATTGAATCATATTGTTGTTTCTGTGTAGCCAAAACATTTGAAGAATTCAAGTGCCACAGGGAACATTACTAAGTACCTCCCTTTATATTATCCTTTTTACTATGTTTTTATTATC
>NW_023219353.1:0-659 GCF_002007445.2 Ailuropoda melanoleuca | reverse complement strand
GCCAAAAAAAACCATCTTTTTTTTTTTTTTTTAATCTTTTTTTTTTATCTTTTTTTTTTTAAGTTAACAATACACCCATGGAAGGCTTGAACTCCCGACTCTGACACCAAGAGTCACATGCTCTACTGACTAAGCCAGCCAGCCACCCCAATAAGCTGTCTTACTATGCTGTTGGAAATAGCTACGTGTGCTGTGTTTGATGAGTATGCATAGATAGTGAAAGTTTTTTTTATAGATTATATTTTCAGTTTTTATTTAAATTCCAGGTGACATACAGTGTGATACTAGTTTCGGGTGTACGGTACAGTGCCTCCATCACCCGGTGCTCATCACAACAGCAAGCACCCTCCTTAATCCCCATCACCCATTTCCCCGGTCCACCTCCCCTCTGATACCAGCAGTTTGTTCTCTATAGTGGAGAGTCTGTTTCTTGGTTTGCCTCCCTCTTTTTCCCCCCCTTTCCTTGTTTATTTAGCTTCTTAAATTCCACATATGAGTGAAATCATATGGTATGTGTCTTTCTCTGACTTATTTCACTTAGCATTATACTCTATCTCCATCCATGTTGTTGCAAATGGCATGATTTGTTCTTTTTTATGGCTGAGTAATATTCCGGTGTGTGGGTGTGTGTGTGTGTGTGTGTGTGTGTGTGTGTGTGT
>NW_023219349.1:0-659 GCF_002007445.2 Ailuropoda melanoleuca | reverse complement strand
TTTTCTCTTTAATCAACAATTTAAATGGGATGGAGCTACAAAACACACTTTCAAAGCAACTCTGTTAAGACAAAAACCGATGAAAGCCGTAGCAGAGCACAGGCCTCAGGTGCTCGTAGATTTTCAGTTGCTCTCCTGTGTGGGTGGGGGACAGAGACAGGAAGCTTCATGAAAGAGAAATGAGAACATACATTTACATTCAAAACAGCACTTTCGAAATTGTACTCAAGTGTGTTTCTTCAGACAACAAGTGCTTTTTTTTAGGTTGTCTTTGCTGAAAGTTAACCCACAGGGGCTTCGCACACAGTCCTGCTGTGGGAACGGGAACCTCGGGCGGGTGGTTAAGCCCCCGTGTTTCTGAAATCGGACTGGCTAGGCCTTGTCTTTTATAAGAGATAAAAGTTTCCTTTGAGAGTTTCGAAAGTAATAACCATTGACAGAACCAAACAAAGCCACCCAAACAAAAACAAACAGAAACAGACTGTTCCAGCAAAGCGCAGGTGTCGGACCTTGAGGAGTAGGGGGCCCAGCAGGCTGGGTGACGGGCGCCCAGAACTTCAGTCCTACTTGTCCGCTCAAATGGAAGCTTACTCCTTTTGAGTTGGGCTTATAATTTCAGTCTTGACCCTTGTTAATACCACTGCTTAAAAAAAAAAAAA
>NW_023219348.1:0-502 GCF_002007445.2 Ailuropoda melanoleuca | reverse complement strand
TAACCTAGTTTATGAAAAGACAGAAGGCAAAGAATATCTATAATTTCCAGTTCCTAAAGAACCGACCACAAACCAAGACAAGCATCTGCTAAACCCCACGTACTGCTTTGCGTTTGTTAGTTGCACANATGCTTCAAGTGCTCCCCACAGCAGAGCAGGGAGATTGCTGGGAGGCAGCACGCACAGGGACTCCGGGTTCACTGATGCAGCCCTGTTGTGTGCAGGCACAGGGCGCTCTCTTTCTGCCGGTCAGGAAACAGGCCCTTCCTGGCAGCTCCTGAGCATCCAGGGGCCCCATTTGATCATTTCAAATAATTTGAAATAAAAAATCCATTTTTTATCCTTAGTAAAAGTAGTTCCTTGTTGATCTTAAAGGATCATCTATATCCTAGGGTTCTAGAGGATCTTTCCCTTTATTTTTTTTTCCTCCCAGTTTTTTTTTATTTTATTTTATTATATTATGTTAATCACCATACAGTACATCCCCAGATTCCGATGTAAA
>NW_023219347.1:0-3153 GCF_002007445.2 Ailuropoda melanoleuca | reverse complement strand
ATTTTACTAGTTATACACTAGCTGTCTTTTGTAATTTTTCTGGAGTCAGTTTTGATATAATATTTTGTAGATACATCTTTTTCTGTTTATGCTTTCAAAATTATTGGCATTTAGCTGTTGATAATATTTTATATTTTTTCTTTCCCTTTGTACCAGTAGGAATATCATCCATCATTAACATTATATGTTTATCTTTTTTCTTTTATAATGATCCATATTGCTAAAACGTTAACTATTTTGAAAGGTTTTCTCAAAGATCCAGTATGAACATTTGTTGCTCTTTTTTTGGTATTTTTTGTTTCTTTTTAATTTTCACTTTGATTTGCTTTATGTTTTTCATATTACTTTTTGTTGTGCTCCTGTCTTCTAAAGATAGAATTTTTTCAGATTTTCTTTTTTTCTAATGAAAATATTAAGGTTATAATTTTCTTTAAATGTACCACTCTTCCTGTATCCTATTAACTTTGACAGGTAATATGTTCCTTATATTTCCAGTATAAGTACATTTTTAAATTTCTGGTGTAATTTATTTCTTAACAAATTAGCTATTTTGCAGAGTATAATTTTAATTTCCAATATTGTATTTGTGTGTTTATTTGTATTCATATCTACATATATCTAGATCTACATCTACTAATTAGACCTTTTATTGTGCTCAGAGTTTGGTATAATGTCACTTCCTTAAAATATGGTGTGGCCTTTTAAAATGACCTAAATATCAATTTTATGTATATTCCTTCTATGCATACTAAAACATATATTCCTTGTTAGATGTATAATTTTTATACACCTCCATATACATTTAAGTTCTGTTGGTCTCATCTTTTCTGCCCTCTAGACTTACTGCCTTCTTTACTCAATAATAATTGAGAACGGAACATTGAAATCCTCCACTGTGAAGGTGGACTCATATTTTTCTACATGTGGATTTATCTAAAGCTGCCTTATGCATTTGGAGGCTAGATTACTAAGTGTATGCATGAGGTGGGGTCATGCAGCAAGAAGACAGAGTCCAATGCCGTACTTTATGGATAGTATTGTAAGAAGTTATAGACAAGACGTGGACAATTGTAGGAAAATCACAAGGAATGTGTAATATCCTGGGGCTAGCGGAGTTGAAGACAACCGTGTACAGTGGGTGCACAGTAGTGGCAACCAGAAGTGGAAACGTGCAATGCAGAAAAAAATAAAAAGTAAAATTAGACTTAGATGGACCTAGAATGGACCCATGAGAATTGCTGCTATGAATCAAGGGCTACAATGTAGTTAACCTGATTTACTCAATGAAAGACAAAAACACACTAAAGTAAGGAAAATAACTAATTACGCATTGTGGCATTTTCCAAATTCTAACGGAGACCCTAATATTAGATGAAACCTAGTAACAGAAAACAATGTATATGACCTCTAAGTTTCCATTGGATGTAATTATCCATTGAGAATTATTTCAACATCTTCACGCTAATGGCATTGACTGTATGTTGATGAGTAAAATATTAATACTCTTCTATACTTTTATATTTAACTCATTAGATGATGTGAACAATTAAAATATATATGTATGTATAATATATATCTCCAGTCTTTGAAGAAATTATTCTAGGAGAGGAGAGAGACAAAAATAGATATTCACATTACAACACAAAAGTATTGAGTCATTTGAGTAATAACCATGAAGAGATAGATTAAGGGATGCCTGTGTAGCTCAGTCAGTTAAGCATCCAAAATTGGATTTCAGCTTAGGTCCTGATATCTAGGTCCCTGGATCCAGCTGGAGTTGGGCTCAGGGCTCAGCAGGGAGTTTGCTTCAGGATTCATTTTCTCTTGCTGACCTTCTCTCTGTTCACTCTCTCTCTTAAATAAGTAAATAAATAATAAATAAATAATAATAAATAAAGCTTATTTTTGAAAAAGATATAAATCGAGAAAGCTTCAAGACCATCTATTTGACCAGTAAAATAATATGGGCTTTATTTTCAAATTGTAATCACACACACATTGGCTGATATAAATCTCTGTGGTAGTTCTCCCCTCAGGGTCCACTCATACCTTAATTCATGGTATTCTCGACAATGTTTTCCTGAAAGGTTATTTGAATGGAAGATTATTTGTATTTGGGAGAAGACTTCTAAGCATAATTTTAAAAAGTATGAGCTTCGAAATCATATGGTTTAAACCAATGATTTAGATGTAGACGTCCCTCTTAGTACTTGTACAACCTTGGAATCAAGTTTCCTTATTTGCAAAACAAGGACAATAATACAATAGCCCCTTTATCCATGGTTCAAGTTCCCTGGATTCAGTTACCTGCCGTCAACCCTGGTGCAGAAACAGATGATCCTCATTTGATGTGCTCTGAGGTCGACAGTAGCCTAACACTGCTTCACAATGCCCACCTCATTCGCTTCACTTCATCTGATCCTACAGGCATCTTACCATCTCAAATCGTCACAAAAAAGATGGGTGATTACAATAAGGATGAGTACAGTATGACATTTTGAATGAGAAAGGGAGAGAGAAAGAATAAAGGAAGGGAAAGAAAAGAAAGAGGCACGAGGGTGTTCTATGGATGATTCCCCCCCCCCAGGGGATTACCAGCAGAAAGTTTATGGGAGCTGCATTAAAGGATCTTTTTCTATATTGATCTATATTTTCATTTCAAATGTGGTAGTTTGAGCAGCACTGGACTTTGTGTTAAGAGACGTTCAGTCATGCACAATGTTCAGGACACTCTCTAAACCGGGGGTTGCACTTCCTACAGTTTTGATTCTCTAGTTTTTGTTCTACGATTTTAATGAAAATCTACCTTGGGATTTATATATGTCCTTTAATTGATCCTATTCTTCCACATAAAGAAAGTTTAGGCTTGGATATTCTCAAATGATACATAAAGAATTACTTTGTCAAGCTCTGTTGAAACCACAACAAACTTATAGCAGTGCCAATGTTTTTTCTTTATCCTGAAGGTATGTCTAATATAAAATCTTCAACCCATCCCATTGTGGCAGAATACCAAATCCACAGGTAAAACCAATTAATTGAGAAGAACATCCTGTCATCTATTTTCTTATGCAACTGTTTATTCCTCTCCACACATTTTTGGGAGTTCTGTTCTGTGGACTTGACAAGTTAGAGCCCTAAGACCCTTCATTG
>NW_023219346.1:0-659 GCF_002007445.2 Ailuropoda melanoleuca | reverse complement strand
CTTTTTTATGAGTCAGTAATATTCCATTGTATGTATATACCACAAAATCTTTATTCATTCATCTGTTGATGGACACTTGGGCTGCTTCCGTATTTTGGCTATTGTAAATAATGCTGCTATAAACACAGGGATGCTATACACATATGTGTGTATCCCTTTGAATTAGTATTTTGTTAATTTAGAAGTTTTTGGTTAATTTAGAAGTTTTCCTCTCTTTCCTATTTTTTTGGAATAGTTTGGGAAGAATAGGTATTTAACTCTTCTTCAAATGTTTGGTAGAGTTCCCCTGTGAGGCCATCTGGTCCTGGACTTCTGTTTGTTGGGAGAATTTTTTTGGTTACTGATTAAATTTCCTTGCTAGTAATTAGTCTGTTCAAATGTTCTATTTTTTTCCGCTTTAGTTTTAGAAGGTTATATGTTTCTAGGTATTTATTCATTTCTTCTCATTTATCCAGTTTGTTGGCATGCAATTTTTCATAATATTCTTTTACAATCCTTTATTTCTGTGGTGTTGGTTATTTCTCTAATCTGTAATTTTGTGTGAGTCCCCCCCCCTTTTTTTTAAAAATGAGTCTGGGTAGAGATTCATCGATTTTTGTTAACATTTTCAAATAAGCAGCTCCTGGTTTCATTGTTTTATACACACACACACACACACA
>NW_023219345.1:0-659 GCF_002007445.2 Ailuropoda melanoleuca | reverse complement strand
TTTATATATTTTGGATACTAAACCCTTATCAGATATATCATTTTCAAATATCTTCTCCCATGCAGTAGGTCACCTTTTCATTTTGTTAATGATTTCCTTGACCAGGAAAAAGCTTTTCATTTTGGGGTATTCCTGTTGGTTTATTTTTGTTTTTGTTTCTTTTGCCTCAGGAAACATAGCTAGAAAAATGTTGTGACAGCGATGTCGAAGAGATCACTGCATATATTTTCTTCTGAAGTTTTTAGGTCTTCAATCCATTTTTAGTTCCTGTTGTGAATGGTATAAGAAAGTGATCCAACTTCATTCTTTTGCATGTAGCTATTCCATTTTCCCAGCACAATTTATTGAAAAGATTGTCTTTTCCTTATTGTATGTTTTTGCCCCCATATGGGTTAACTGACCCATATGAATGTGGGTTTCTTTCTGGGCTTAGTTCTGTTCCATGGATGTATGTGTCTATTTTTGTGCCACTACCATGTTGTTTTGATTATTACAGCTTTGTTGCATATCTTGAAATCTGGGATTATTATACCTACAGCTTTGTTCTTTTTTCCAAAATTGCTTTGGCTATTCAGGGTCTTTGTAGTTCCATACAAATTTTAGGATTATTTGTTCTAGTTCTGTGAAAAATGTTGTTGGTATTTTGATAGGGATTGCAT
>NW_023219343.1:0-659 GCF_002007445.2 Ailuropoda melanoleuca | reverse complement strand
GTGGGGCGCACGAGACTGGGGAATGTACCGTAGTTGATTTGTGTGAAATTTTATTTTTGGATTTTCTGCATGGTTTTCCACGCACCTTCCTTTCCTTTGGTTCTTTTTCATGACATTTCGTATCTTGCTTCAGTATCTGGTAGAACTAGGACATTGTGTATATTATGACTTTTCAATCAATCTACCCCAATCCAGGTGCTCTTAACAAGTTTTGGGGTTGTTTTCGTGGTGGGGTAGGTAGTCGCTAATGGGCACAACTTCCTAAAATCTGGTTTAGTGATCTGACAAGATATGTATGGACATGATGCCCGTGATTATTTCTGAGGGATGGATGTTTAGTTTGGCAGTGGTTTTTTGGGTTGTTTTTTGTATTTTAAAGTTCGTCTTCATTGACCGTGCTGTATTACTGCAATACTAGCAATTCTCGTAAGGATAACACCAGTTATTGTGGGCTATTATCATGTTGCATATGAAGAATACTTTACATACGGGATTTTATTAATTTATTCTCTGCAGCAATGTTCTTAGGTGAGCACTGTCATCCTTTTTTTTAAATAATATTTATTTTGTTATATTAGTCACCATACAGTATATCCCCAGTTTTTGATGCAGTGTTCCATGATTCATTATTTGTGTATAACACCCAGTGCACCATGCAA
>NW_023219342.1:0-659 GCF_002007445.2 Ailuropoda melanoleuca | reverse complement strand
GATTGTGACAGCACTTATCCAAAAAAAAAAAAAAAAAAATCACATTTTGTAAATTCAATTAGAAATATTACATTTTATTAGGTATTGATCTTCAGTAAATTATATTTTGCTCTTAAAATAAATTCCTAAATTTTACATTTTTATGTGTGGAAAATTTCTGGATTTTCCATTTAATTTTATAATCTGTATTCCTTTTTTTCCACATTTTTATTTAAATTGTAGTTAGTAAACATACAGTGCAATACTGGTTTCAGGAGTAGAATTCAGTGATTCATCACTTACGTACAGCACCCAAGTGTTCATCACAAGTTGCCTCTTTAGTACCCATCCCCCATCTAGCCCATCCCCCTCCCTCCCTCAACCCTCCCTTTGTTCTCTAGGGAAGAGTCTCTTACCGTTTGTTTCCCTCTCTCATATTCGTTATGTGTGCATTATAGAATATGCACACATTTTATTTTTCTTAGTATATTTTAAATGACACTTTTTAAGAGTCAGAGAAATAGTTAAAGACAGTAACCTGTAAGGTAGTAATTGAAGTAACCGTGAAAAATTTGACAGCATGGTCTCTCACTGAACTGAACCGAGCAGTTGAACTCAGTCCACCCATGGTTAGAGAAGTTCAAACACAGGATGTGGATCTTAAAGGTAAGAAACAATTA
>NW_023219341.1:0-659 GCF_002007445.2 Ailuropoda melanoleuca | reverse complement strand
GCTTTTATGTGGGATATATATATATATATATATATATATATATATAATTAAAAATTAAAACAAAATATTTACTTCTCAGTTTATTAAAAATAGTAAATTATAATAACATATTTTTGTGAAAAATACTTTCCAAAAATTTTTGTGAGGAGAAAGGCACGATTTTACATTTTCACTAGTCTCTTTAAAGTATAGCTTAATAGAATGTCCCTAGTTCATGCATCTGCTACGTTCAGTCTATTGCAATGTTATGCATTATGTAGCTTATGGAAAAGTTCACTTATGAGAGACTAAAAGTTGAAAAGGCAAAGAAGTTTCTAGTACTATTCTAGAAATAATTTTGACTTTGTTTCTTCTTGTGTCCATCTTTGTAAGTTGTGTTATTTAAATAATTTTTTCAAAACAAAAGAATTTTTTTCATTTATGTAAGTTGTTAAGTACATTAGCATCAAGTTGTTTATAAAGTTCCCCAATCATCTTTCTAGTGTCAGTGAGATCTATAAGATATCCCCTGTTTTATTCCTGCTATTGGTAATTTGGGTTTCTCTCTTTCTCTTAATCTGTCTAGTTAGAGTTTTATCAGTGAAATTTATTTTAAAAATACTACTTTTTTTATTGGATATTGGACATCATGTATGACACAAGGTAGGAAGTCCAGACTA
>NW_023219340.1:0-659 GCF_002007445.2 Ailuropoda melanoleuca | reverse complement strand
AAAAAAAAAAAAAAAGAAAGAAAAGTAACCAAAACAGGTGGACTAAATTTATCCCCATCTTTCCCTGGAATCTCAGCTCCCTATGGTGATGATTGGTTAGAGTAAAAGGTGTAATGTATGACTTTGGAGCCAACTTGAGAAAGGGGGTTTATATGAGGATCGTTTGTGTGCTGTGATGAACACCATGACCTTATGACAGATCTGAGAAAGGAACTCTCAGCTGACTTCTTTAGCATTTTATGCATTGCACGTTTTTTATGTTTTTCAATTTAGTTCAATTTAACAGAGATCTTTATTTACCTACTATATTATATAGTACCTACTATGTGCCTGGTGCTGTTCTGGGCATTTGGGATCTATCAGTGATAGGAAAGAGATTCGTTCCTATGGGGCTCAAGTTACAATTCATTCATTAGAATATTTCTGGATTTTGTTTGGCAGATAGAAGAGAATTTCTGTTTTGCCTCAAGTAGGGAAATGAACATAAATGTTCCAAATTATCTTCCAATCCCCTGATCCTGCTGATTTTATAATCACTGAAAACAAACAAAGAAGGAAATTCAGAAGAATTACTTTGACTTCGATGAACTGATACCCCCCTGTACATGAAGAGCGGTTATTTTATGTATGTTCATTCGGAGTCCCTTAAATTACATCTC
>NW_023219338.1:0-659 GCF_002007445.2 Ailuropoda melanoleuca | reverse complement strand
CACTAATAGGATACCAAAGTGATGCAAAGGCATTAAACCCACTTGCCGTCTTCTTGGCACTTGAATGTCTGTCTCTGGTAAAGAGTCTTTGATGGTACCACTGTGAGGTGAAGCCAGTTAAGCTAAAAACTGAGAGAGCTGTGTGCACAGCTCACTCTGAGCATAAACTTTCTAGGAAATTGGCGTCATTGGATTACGCGTAAGTCACTTTAAAGTATTGATGAAAATGAGAAACTTGGAACCTTTAAAAATAAACCTATTTCCTTTATTTAAACCATCAGGATTCCACTGTAAATAACATTCTATTCAAATGTACCTTTTAAAAATATCTCTATTAAGGAGATTTTCATTTGTGGTCACATTTTTTAACAGTATCTAGAGATTGTCATAAAGATTCATAAAGGGATTTTTCTAGATTATAAAAATATTTCTTTAAACTTTCTCATATCATTAGTGAATTAGGATATAGCATAAATTTATCTCTGCGCAAACATTTTATGATAAACTCATTCATTTGTCAAAAATCTACCTTTGTTACTCTTCCTAAGATATGTCAGTTTATGTTAGAAATTTAGGGAAATTTTAATTTTTTTTTTCATTTTATGTTCCCGGATCCACCTACTTTTTCAAGGATCATCTACTTTTAACAATCTATTTTT
>NW_023219337.1:0-659 GCF_002007445.2 Ailuropoda melanoleuca | reverse complement strand
TTTTCAGCCTTGACAACTCCCTTTTTTGCCGCATCAGGCTTTCCTTTAGCTCGGTATGCAGCAATATCCTTCCAAAATAACGGCAGGAGAAAGTAGAAGGAAAAGACAAAACAGTTAAGTAAAGGGAGAAAGAAAAGTAACACTGAACTTGACCAAAACTTGACGAAAACATCAAGATCCCAATTACATGAAAATACCACATATCTATAGACTCACCCCGACTCCATAAATAAGGACTGAAGAATGCGTATAAAAACACTAGGAGACAACTGCAATTAATAAACCATAACTTATAGAATGACATGGTCTAATATTTGCAGTGTTATGCCTCACTGAAGTACAATTATGTACCACATCCTAACTTTATTAAAACTAGAATGTAGAGACTTTGATTAAAGGGTAGACACTGCCACCTTCTGAATGCAAAACAGCATTCTACAGGTTTATATCAGACCCGAATCCATAGAAAATTTTGTCTTAAAAAAAAAAGTAATTTGCCAGTAATCGTGCAGTTAGATTAAGAAATATCTAGAAACCAACATTTTTTCCCAGATGCCTAAATAAGCTAAAATTTAACGTAATATTCCAATTCAAAGTATAGAGACATAGCTTTTTCTTTATCAACTTAGATCAAGAATTATTATAACTTTTTTTTTTTT
>NW_023219336.1:0-5301 GCF_002007445.2 Ailuropoda melanoleuca | reverse complement strand
CAGAGCTGGAGCCCTTGACCGACGGGAAGGTGTCCCAGACGGACGAGGTACTGCTGGTGGCTTTGTCACCACCCCCACCTCCCTGCTTCCTCATGTCTGTGCTGGGCTCCTCCACGGCCTCCTTCTTGCCCCGAGCAGCCATGTTCTGTCTCCAGGTTCCTTGCCAGAGAGCCCAGGGCTCAGTGCCTGTCCCACTGCTGACCTTTGACATTTCGATACGGCCTTCTTGAGGCTGGTGCCCGGGAGGAGGGGTGAGTGGGGCAAGTCTCTCGCAGGTGGCAGGGGGCTCGCTCAGAAGAATCGCTCTTGACCCCCCCATCCTGAGCTGGCCTGCGAGCCATGAGGGCCGGTCAGCTGTAGGCTGGTTTGCGGCATCCGTGGTCGAGGCAGGAGTGGCCGTGAGCCGTTGCGGAATCTGTGACAACTGACCTTCCTGCGGCCAGTGCCTTTAGTCACAGAGATTTCCTTGTGCTCCTTCTGGGGGTTTATAGATTTAGCTTTCTCTTTAAGTCCATTGACGTGGTTGAGTTAGTTTATGAGTGTGGTGTGAGGAAGGGATCCCACTTGGTCATCTTGCGTGCGGACAGACAAGTGTCCAGCACCATTTGTTGAAGACGATTCCCCCGCTGAGTGTCTCGGCATCGCGGCGGAAATCAGTTGGCTGTACGTGTGTGGATCCGTTTCCGGACTCTGTTCCGCTGACCTATGTGTCCGTCCCTGTCCCCAACCTCACTCCCTCGGTCACCACAGCTTGGTAGGAAGTTTTGATACCGGCAAGTGGGAGTCCTCCAAGTTCGTCACTATCTTTCAGCATAATTTTGGCTATTCTGGGCCCTCTGGATTTCCATGTGAATTTTGGATCAGGGTGTCATTTTCTGCCGCGCACACAACGCCAGCTTGGATTTCCACGGCAGGTGCGCCGAGTCTGCAGCTCAGTTTGGCAGGTGTTGTCCCCCCGAGAACGTGCGGTATTCTGAGGGCTGGACGTGGCCTGTCTCCCTCTTCATTCTGGGCTTCTTCCTGAGTCAGCATTTTGTAGTTTTCAGAGCGTGAGCATGCACTTGTCTTGTTAAATGTATTTCTAAGCATGTTATCTTCTTCGTCCTACCATAAATGGAATTGTTCTCCAAGTTTCTTTCTGGGTGGCTCATTGCCAGCATCTGGACGCACCTGACTTTCTGCAGCCCCTTTCTGTCCTCTCTTTCTCGTATCCTGCCACGTGCTTGAGGGTCCGTTTGCACTTCTCTCCTTGTGGAATAAGGTGGAAAGTGAGGTCTTCTCTTTTAATAAATTCCTCCCTTACTGCCGCGCCCCATACGCCACAGTATGCCATCTCTTCATTTTCGTGCATCTCCAGGCATGTTCTAATTTTCCTCGTGATTTCTTCTCTCACCTGTTGGTTACTCAAGAGCGTGCAGTTTGAGTCCCACATATTTGTAGTTTCTGAAATTTCTTTTTACTGAATTTGTAATCCTATTCCTTCATGGTCGGAGAGCAGACTTTTCCAGTGTTCTGAAATTCATGAGGCCAGTTTTATGGCGTGGCATCTGGTCTGTCCTGGAGAACGTTCGTGTACCTCGAGGAGAATGTGCGCTCTGTAGTTGTGGGCGGAATGTTCCAGAGAGGTCGGTTAGGTCTGGTTGGTTTGTAGGCTTCGAGTTTTCCATCCCTTTGTTGGTTTTTTGGTCTAGTTTTGTGCATTATTGAAAGTGGGGCATTAAAGCCTGCAAGTATTATTGTCGAATCTAGGGAATTAAAATGTTTCGCTGGAAAATATTCCCCTCATGCAGAAGAAAGCAGTAAAGGAGTCCATGGCAGGACCTGCGGCCACTGGGGCTCAGCAGTGAGCCAGCTAGGCCTGCCACTTATGTGAGTCCCCGGGACAGACAAGCGGGAAGTAACCATGAGGGCTCCAGGTGGCTCCAAGTGCTGCCCACACATTGACCCGGGTGACCTGAAGGTGGCCATGTCCCTCCAATAGGGGTCAGGACAGGCCTCCCCAAGGAAGTGACATTGGAGGTGAGGCCTGAGGGAAGGCCAGGGTGGGCAATGGGGGGCAGGAAGGTGGGCCTGGTCACAGCGGGTCCTGCGGACCCTGGTTGGAGGTGAGGGCTGTCCCGCTATGCCACGAAATGCCGCCCTCACCGTCTCCCTCTCGTCAGGCTCTGGTTATATATTCTGGGGTGCAGTGGGAGTTGAGGGGGGATTAAAGTAAATACTGAGAAGTGCAAAAGGGGCTTGTGTGAGCCTCAGTGTGAGGCTGGCTCTTTCGAGCCGGACTGGGGGTGTCCCGTGGCCAGCGGGACCCAGATGTCTGTGCTGAGCCGTCTGTCCTTAGGGACAGTGGGCTCCCTGGGGCAGGGCGTAGGGCCCATCTGCAGGGGTCCCCTGCCTGACCTTGGTCCTGGCGTCGGCCTCCTGGATCTGTGGAGCCAAACACCACAGGCCGGCAGCTTAAACGAGGGACCCGTACCCTCTCAGCGTTCTGGGGGCCCGGAGGCCGAAACCAGGTCCTCTGCAGGCCATACTCCCTGCTGGGAGGCTCCAGGGGAGGGTCCTTCGTCCAGCTCCCAGGGCTTCCTGGGCCGCGGACGTGTCCCCCAACCTCTGTCTTCACGTGGTTTCTCCCCACGCGTTCTGTTCCGTCTCGTGTAAAGGCACCCCACATCCAGGGCTGTCTCATCTCAAGCTCCTTCACTTAATTACGTCTACAAAGACCTTTGTTTTCCCAGATAAACCCACAGTTTGCAGGTGCCGGGGCTTGGAGCGTGGACAGACCTCAGTCCCTTTCTCCTAATGCCGGCTCCGTGGCACTGGGCGGCGAGGGGGAACGAGCCCGTGCCCCTGCTCGTGGCCCCGTGGGGACCTGTCCCTCCCCTGGGTCTCGGCCCCGTGGGCACGGGGGCTGCAAGCTGTCCCCCAGCGCCGGCCTGCTGCCTCTCCCTCCCCCGCAGGAGGACATGGGCATGACGTACGCGGAGCTGTCCGTCTACGGCAGGCTGCGGAAGATCGCCAAGGCCGGGCCGTACAGCATGTTCTGTAGCCTCGTCACCATGTGGAAAGACGTGTGTTCCCCACGGCAGGTACGGCGTGGGTGGCGCTCGGCAGAGGGAGCGGCAGGCACAGTCCCCTGCGGGGAGACTCAGGTGGGAGCGAGTCGGTGCGGCGTGGCCTAGAATGGTCGCACTCTGTTGCCCGTGACACTAGCACCCAGTTGTCAGCTCCTCTGAGTGGGGGCCCTGCCTGCTGTCTGGCTTGTGGTCGGGCCCGCCACGCGGTGGTCCCCACAGAACCGCCTGGAAGCCTCATGCGCGTGTCTTCCTACGCGCCCTGCTCAGGTCAGCTGACGCAACGTCCTGGGGTGCCAGAGGGGGATCCCACGTGGGACGGCCCAGATGGCCGCCCCGATGCACATTCATCCGCCACTGCCCCCGGGGAGGCTGGAAGGCGGGGCCCTTAGCGGGGGTGGCACGGTGCGATGCGGCCAGAGCCCCGGCCTCGGTCCCCGCGCCCTACGAGCCTGCGGCCCCGTGTGTCCCCGCCCACCAGGTGGCGGACAGAGTGAGGCACTTCTTCTCCAAGTACTCCATGAACAGACACAAAATGACCACGCTGACCCCCGCCTACCATGCGGAGAGCTACAGCCCCGATGACAACAGGTTTGACCTGCGGCCGTTTCTCTACCACACCAGCTGGCCCTGGCAGTTCCGGTGCATAGAGGATGCGGTGAGTTGGGCACACGTGGCTTTTCTGCACGTCCAGCGTCTGTCGAGGAGACGCCGGCTCACTTCTGTTGAGAATGGGAAAGCTCTCTGCTCGCTGCAATGTTGTTTACTGTCCTTGTTTCCACAAGGGGACAAGCGTGGGGCGTGTGCCGTTTGTGCCGCGTTACTCCCACGAGCAGCCGTGTGGATGTGGGGCCAGTTGCTGTCACTTCCAGACGACTCAAGTATCCAGACAGGCTCACGTCTTCTAAACCACCTGGCCTTGCCTTGCCTTTTCTAGTTAATGATAACAGAACAAAGGAAGGGTTAGCAAAGTCGTTTAAAAAGCAAGTCCCGCCTTCCCTCTCCAAGGCCAAGCGCTGGGGTCAGGGCACAGGGCGCGTGGGACGCAGGTAGTCGTAGCCCGTGGGAGGGAAGATGGCCAGCGGGGAGCCCTCGATATACCGAGCACCATGAGCTGTGATGAGTGCAGTGTCTCACCACGGACACGGCGGGCTGGACGGACGTCTGATGGCCGAGGGAGGCGTCTCTGTAGATGATGAGGACCTGGAGGATGGACCCCGAGTCAGCCTGCATGTCCGGGCCGCAATTCTTGGGGGAGGGGTTGCCCCCAGGGGACAGCAGGCCTTGTCTGGAGACGCTCCCTGGGATCATGCCTGGCGTGGGGTCTGTGTCACCGGCATCTGGTGGGCGGAGTGCGGGGACGCCGCTGGCTTCCTGGAGTGCCCAGGACAGCCCTGCCTCCAGACGAGGAGTCAGTGAGAGGCGGGGCTTGGCTCCCCAGCTGCACTCATCAATGGGCTCCCCCAAATCAGGAGTGGGGTTCGGAGGCCATGCAGAGGTAGACCCCTCAAGACACACGTGGGCAGAGAGACAGTCCGCTGGGATCTCCTCGTGCAGCAGGCACTGTCGTGATATACCCAGGCCCGTCCTCCCAGACTCATCCAGCGCGCGTGCTCTGCGGCCTTCCCGCATCCTCGCGCATCATGGGGACTGCTTTACGGGCTGCTTGTCCGGTCCTGTGACCGCCACCCTCGCTTGGCATGAACCGGTGTGTTTCAGCAGTGTGGACATTCANACATTCGTGTGACTTGTCCGTCTAGGTTCTCCGGCTCGAGAGCAGAGGTCGTCAGGACCTGGATGGAGTGGACTGACGCCAGCTCCGGCTCCGAGAAGGTCCCGTGCGTTACATCGGCTTCACCAGTGACCGTGAGCGGGGCCTCGGCCAGCCCTGCCTGGAGCCGCATGCCAGTACCTTTCTTTACATCTCACGGGAGAGGGATCTGTTCCTCCTAGCTCCTTGAAAAAAGGCTTAAATAAAGAGAATGTGGTCGGGAGCAGCCTGTTTAATGTGGTGGGACGAGAAGCTGCCTCTTCCGTCCTCGCCTGGCCCTCAACTCCTGGAATCCTCTCTCGGGGGCTGAGCCCCAGGGGATCGCAGCCTCCCTGCTGCAGGTGAAGCTGAGATGGGTTTGCCCCCACACGCCCACAGCCCCTCCACCCCTGGGGAGGGGGCACAGTCAGTTTGGGGTCTGTGCTGTTCCCCTGCCCAAAAGCCTTACCCAAGAAAAGAAAC
>NW_023219335.1:1346-1981 GCF_002007445.2 Ailuropoda melanoleuca | reverse complement strand
CAGCACCCTTCTTCTTGGTAATCAAGCAGCGTGTCCAGGGAAAAACCTCCAGCTAACATCAGCCTTTTCCCAGAGACCCTGATTCCACATTGTTTGTATGGGCCTGGGAATTATCCTATGAAACCTGCTGTGGCAATGGAATGAAAAGGCCAAACCTAAGTCCGTCAGAAACAATACCGTGGAAAGCCAGTCTTAGCACTATCATCAGCCTTCGTGACTAGAATTCCATGAGGGAAAGTGGTTGCGGAAGCCTGACGAGCGTGCCCAGTAGCGGTCTCTGAGACACCACACAGTTCAGGGAAATATCAACGAACATGATCTATCATGAGAAAGGGAGAATGAGTGAAAAAGTTCAGGATTTTCGAGGACTCAGCGTCCTTCTTCTTGGCAATCAAGCAGAGCGTCCAGGAAAACACCTCCAGCGAACATCAGACTTTTCCTGGCGACCCTGATTCCACACTGCTTGTATGGGCCTGGGAAGTATCCTATCATAAATGCTGTGGCAATGGAATGAAAAGGCCAAAGGCAAGTCCGTCCGAAACAAAACGTTGCAGATCCAGTCTTAGCACTATCATCAGCCGTCATGAATAGGGAACAAAGAGGGAAAGTGGTCGCGGAAGCCTGACGAGCGTGCC
>NW_023219335.1:908-1232 GCF_002007445.2 Ailuropoda melanoleuca | reverse complement strand
CAGCGCCCTTCCTCTTGGCAACCAAGCAGAGCGTCCAGGAAAACACCTCCAGCGAACATCAGCCATTTCCCTGGGGACCCTGAATCCACACTGCTTGTATGGGCCTGGGAAGTATCCTATCACACCTGCTCTCCAGGAAAACACCTCCAGCGAACAGCAGCCTTTTCACTGGGGACCCCGATTCCACATTGGGTGTAGGGACTTGTGGAGGATCCAGCCCTTAGAACCAAGAAACAAAGTGTGAGGGGAAAGCCCTTGAAGTCACGACGGCCTTATGGAAGGTGGAACAGGAATCAAGGTGCTTTGGTACCGTGAGTGAAACAC
>NW_023219335.1:444-801 GCF_002007445.2 Ailuropoda melanoleuca | reverse complement strand
AGCTAACATCAGACTTTTCCCTGGGGACCGTGATTCCACATTGGTTGTATGGGCCTGCGAATTATCCTATCAAACCTGCTGTGGCAAAGGAACGAAAAGGCCAAAGGCAAGTCCGTCAGAAACAACAACGTGCAGAGCCACTCTTAGCACTATCATCAGCCTTCGTGAGTAGGGATCCATGAGTGAAAGTGGTCGCGGCAGCCTNACTAGTGGTCTCTGAGACACCACACAATTCAGGGAAATAGCAACGAACATGATCTCTCATGAGTAAGGGACCATGAAAGAAAAAGTTCAAGAATTTCGAGGACTCAGCGCCCTTCTTATTGGTATTAAAGAAGAGCGTCCAGGATAACACCT
>NW_023219335.1:0-282 GCF_002007445.2 Ailuropoda melanoleuca | reverse complement strand
CGTGCAGAGCCAGTCTTAGCACTATCATCAGCCTTCGTGATTAGGGATCCATGATGGAAAGTGGTCGCGGAAGCCTGTNCTGAGACACCACACAGTTCAGGGAAATATCAACGAACATGATCTCTCATGAGTAAGGGAGCATGATTGAAAAAGTTCAGAATTTTCGAGGACTCAGCGCCCGTCTTCTTGGCAATCAAGCAGAGCGTCCAGAAAAACACCTCCAGCGAACATCAGCCTTTTCCCTAGGGACCCTGATTCCACACTGCTTGTATGGGCCTGGGA
>NW_023219334.1:0-658 GCF_002007445.2 Ailuropoda melanoleuca | reverse complement strand
AAAAAATAGTTTCCCAATCCAGCCTATTATGCAGAATTCAACTGTTCCTTTGCAGATCATTAAATTGCAATGTTCCTTACAAGGAAAATTTAGAATAAGATCAACGTGGGAGGAAGTGCAAGATTATGTGATAGCAGATGGGACTAAGTACATAGAAAGCAACAGCTGCCCCCCAAATTTGAAGATAAGACATTCATTGAAAATGAAGTTACAGAGTATTAAATATAGAGGGTGAGATCAACTATCTGTATAAGAAACCTACCTGAATCAATATTGTGTGAATGATGGGTCTGAAATCACAGAAACAGCATACTACAAGCTGGGAGAATTCCATGGCATTTTGAATCTTGAATGTTTGAATACATAATGCATCTGAAACTTAATTCTAACTCTGGGATGACAAATAAATTTCATTAAACATGACAATTATAATCAAATGATAGTGACTGCCTGGACTGCTTGCTACTGTGACAGAATCTAAGACTAAGTCCAGATTTATCAGAAAAGAAAGCTGTAATTAACATCCGCTATGCTAACCGTTTGCTTAGCTTCTTGGTACTCTGTGTCATAAAGGTTACGTTCACAAACTAGGAGATGAGTAAGATTCTTCAAGGCAATTTTGAAATGAATTGTTGGTTTGATTCTAGTGCTAAAAAAC
>NW_023219333.1:0-658 GCF_002007445.2 Ailuropoda melanoleuca | reverse complement strand
GGGGGGGGGGACCAAACACACCCAAGAATGTATTTAAATGTTAAAATGAAAATAGAAAAAAAAACAGGAATGATAAAAATTTCTCTGGGCCTCTGTCCACCCCCTGAATGTGAACAGATGCCCCGATGGCACGCGATCAAAGAGCGCTCAGTAGAGCCTGGAAGGTCGTCTGGCTCCCCCACACCCATCATGGTTCCAACAGGATTCAAACCCAGGTCCTGACACGAGAAGAGGAAGCACCTCGTTTTGTTCAGCCAAGGCCTCCTTTCTGGCCATTTCAACATCATTTCATATCCCAGTGTGATGTTTCGGTTTGAAATAGGAATAAGGAAATAAGATAATTAAAACGATAATGTTTTGGTTTGAAATCGAAGTAACTTAGGTTTCAGAGTAACTCTAAGTCACTGCTGGGAAAGCCATCCTAAGGCACCAAGTGTCCCGTCATCACTAACAGCGCTGGAAGTTAAATTAGCTGGGGTTGCAGTTTGGAGATGAGAGCCTCATAAAAATGGCATGTATTTGCTTTCTGAATCGCAGGTTGTCTAAAAATACAAGGAAACCAGAAAATGACCTGAAGGAAACTGCACACGTGGCTTGAATACGTATGCTGGGGTTCCACCGGGCCAGGACCGGGGCAGGCCACGCTCTGCGAGAAGAC
>NW_023219332.1:0-658 GCF_002007445.2 Ailuropoda melanoleuca | reverse complement strand
GTGAGACAGGCTCTCTGCCGAATGATCTGGTCAGCGCTCTGAGCTGGTTTGAATCTATAGTCTGTGCTTGTCGAAGTGTGGTCCTCAGACCGGCATCTGCATCAGCATCACCTGGGAGCTAAACAGAAATGCAAACTTCCAGACCCCGCCCAAGACTATCAAACCGGAATCTGCATTTTAAAAAAGATTTTATTTATTTATTTGTTTGAGAGACAGAGAGACAGAGAGAGCAGGGGGAGGGGCAGAGGGAGAGAATCTCAAGCAGACTCTGCACTAAGTGAGGTGTTCAACATGGGGCTCGATCCCATGACCCTGAGATCATGACCTGAGCTGGAAACAAAAGCCAGACACTTAACCGACTGAGCCACCCAGGTGCCCTGGAATCTGCATTCTCGACAAGCATCCCCGGCTGACTCAGAGGCGATTTGGAGTGTGAGAGATCGTGAGAACCCGGCCTCTCGTTTGCCTTGGCGCCCTCCCTGGACGGGAGCTCCCCGAAGCTGGGGTTGTGTTTGATCCTTAGCACCTCTCTGAGCCTGTTTCCTCCTCTTTGCCGTATCTCCTTCTCAAGGTTGTCTGAGGAACTTGTGCCCAGCTCTCATAATAGATTGCGAATTCTTGGAGGGAAGGGCCATATAGTTTTTAAATTTCTGCGTGC
>NW_023219331.1:0-658 GCF_002007445.2 Ailuropoda melanoleuca | reverse complement strand
CTCTCAGCCTCCTGGTCACCATACACTTTCGTCCCAGTTAGCAGGGAAGAGGAATAGAGGAAGGGGAAACTGCACCTTCCCTTTAAGAGTATACCCGTAAGTTCCATACAATGCTTCTCCTTACATAGAACTTCGTCATGTGGCCACACTTAGGTCCAAGGAACATATTGTCAACTCCAGGTGGCTGTGTGCCCAGGGGAAATTAAAACTGTTTTTATTTGATCCTAACAATGAGCCCATTAAAAGATAGGGTTATTTAGTTTTTCCTGTTTCACAGGTCATAAAACTGCAGTCCTGAGATTTAAAGATACCAGCTTTTGTGTCATCAGATGTGTGTTTGAACCTGACTGTGCCATTACCGATTACTAGATTTGGGGCCAACTGTGTAACCTTTCTAAGCTTTAGGTGTCTTACCAGGTGACATCTTTTTTCTTCATAGGGTCCTTGTGAAAGTACTTGACACTGGTCCCTGGTACAGAGTCATCACTACTGTTCTTATGGGGCAAGCTCAAGGCCTTACCTGAGAGCAGCGGCCTCACCTGTCTGGTCTAGCTCCACGTTGTGTCCTCACACCTCCCACCGTCCCTGATGTAGAGTAAGCCCCGAGTAAATATCTGTTGGAAGAATAAATTAAGTTAATGAGTCAGAACTGGAACCC
>NW_023219330.1:0-658 GCF_002007445.2 Ailuropoda melanoleuca | reverse complement strand
GACTGCGCTACCCAGCTGCCCCAAGAAAGGAGAATTTTCTGTTTCACATGTAACAGAACAAGAAAGTTTGGTGGGTTTTTTTTGGTTTGCTTTTAATGCCTATTCTGATGCTTCAGGGAAAACTGCAATGAGGTAAGAAGGCAGCACAGCGGGCTCCTCCATCAGTCAGTAGACGTATGATCAGAGATTCTTAAACTTTTTGGTTTCAGGACACTTTTAAACTCTTAAAGTTGTCAATGGCCACAAAGAATTTTTGCTTGTGTGGGTTTTATCTGCTGATATTTACCATAGTAGAAATTAAAACTGAGAAATGTTTTAAAATGTTATTTTAAAATAGCAGTAACAAATCCTTTACATTTTAACATACATAGGCTCTTTTGAGAAAAATTCCTATATTTGCCAAAAAAAGATATTAAGAAGAGTGGCATTGTTTTATTTATTTATTTTTTGAAATTTCTTGTATGTCTGGCTTACTAAAAACACAACTGGAATCCTCATTTCTGCTTCTTTTAATCTTCTGCAAAATTTTGTTTTGGTTGACGAACATGAAGAAAATCCAAACCACACGGATTTGTAGTAAGAAAGGCAGGATTTCACGGAACACCTCACAAGGACATTTTATAATACTACGGATGCTCATTAGGGAGTTGGGTTTTTT
>NW_023219329.1:0-658 GCF_002007445.2 Ailuropoda melanoleuca | reverse complement strand
TGTATCCCCAGGATATTGTGTGGAAAGAATGGAGGGCAGAGAGTATTAAAATAACAATGGCTAGAGGAAGAAAGATTTTAAAATCTGTACTAGAATTTGTTTTAGAAGAAAAGAAATTTAAGACTGGGTTATGTGAAATTGGATATTTGATTTGCTTTTAAAGACATGAATAACCATGTTTTCAATGGAAAAATGACATTGGTAATCTACAGAATGTGGTGGCAACAAAATTACTCATATTATCACCTGTAGTCAGTCCCCTGTAAACAAATGCATAGAGAAAGTAAGGCATTGGGTGACCAAATATCTTCTGCCATAAAATAATTTAGTAAAATCACTGAGTATAATGGAGCTGTTTGGTGACCTCTAAGTGTGCTGGAGAATTTAGGCAAAAAAAAAAAAAAAAGAGTTCATTGCTTTAAATTACAGACTCAAGATTTGCATTAGAAACCTAAAAGCTTCTATAACTGACCATTTAAAAAATGATATAAAACAACAAAAATACAATGGTAAAATCCCTTATCTCCTGTAGCTTAAGGATATGATATCAGAAAACCAAGTCCACAGTCTATTCATATTGGTGGATGATTGACAAAGCAAATTTGATTTTTAATCTCACAGAGTCCCTCATTTTAAAACTTACAACTTTGGGAAAAGT
>NW_023219327.1:0-658 GCF_002007445.2 Ailuropoda melanoleuca | reverse complement strand
GACAGTCTCTTCAATAAATGGTGCTGGGAAAATTGGACAGTCACATGCAGAAGAATGAAACTGGACCATTTTCTCACACCATACACAAAAATAAACTCAAAATGGATGAAAGACCTAAATATGAGACAGGAATCCTTCAAAATCCTAGAGGAGAATACAGGCAGCAACCTCTTCGACCTCAGTCACAACTTCTTGCTTGACATGTCTCCAAAGGCAAGGGAAACAAAAGCAATAATGAACTATTGGGACTTCATCAAGACAAAAAGCTTTTGCACGGCAAAGGAAACAATCGACAAAAGTAAAAGACAACTTACAGAATGGGAGAATATGTTTGCAAATGTCTTATCAGATAAAGGGCTAGTATCCAAAAGCTATAAAGAACTTATCAAACTCAACACCCAAGAAAAAAATAATCCAATCAAGAAATGGGCAGAAGACATGAATAGACATTTCTCCAAAGAAGAAATACAAATGGCCAACAGACACATGAAAAGATGCTCAACATCACTTGCCATCAGGGAAATGCAAATCAAAACCACAGTGAGTTATCATCTCGCACCATTCAGAATGGCTAAAATTAACAAGTCAGGAAACAACAGATGTTGGCAAGGATGGGGAGAGAGGGGAACCTTCTTAAACCGCTGGTGGGAATGCAAGC
>NW_023219326.1:0-658 GCF_002007445.2 Ailuropoda melanoleuca | reverse complement strand
AAAAAATAGGAAGTATTGGTCTATCATTATCTGAGAAGGTGTTACTTGCAGTGAGTCTTGGAAATCAGGTAGAATTTTATCAAGCAAAAAGTTTATTGTCATAACCTGAAATCCTGAGGAAATCTGGCCTATCTGGATAGTGGCAGAAGTAAGTTGCCTCAGTCCAGAAATTCCTCTAGGCATTTAGGAAAGAGGAATTTTAATACTGGGACTTGACCACAAAGTATAGGAAGGTTTATGCTGCTATCCAAAAATCAATAATTACCTAAAGCTACTATCATCTTTAGGGGTAGAGGAGCAGAAGGAAAAATGAAGTTACACAGAGATCATGTGAGGTGTATTGACCAAGCATTCAGGATCAGAGGTGGCCCCTGAAAACCCTCTCCAACTGGGGCATGAGATTGTATTTTTCTCAGAATTAATAGAGCCAGAACAAGCAACTTTTCAGACAGTTATTGACAACTACACTAAGGCTAATGTATTTTTATCCTGCACTTTGGTTATAACAATTTTCATTATATTTTTCATGGACCTAATTTTCATTTCCATTTATTTCAATATTTTATTAGAAATGTTGGGATTACAAATATTGAGCCAGATGAATGTGTTCCATTGATTATAAAATATAACTCAATATGCAACACCTTTTTTTTTTTTT
>NW_023219325.1:0-4164 GCF_002007445.2 Ailuropoda melanoleuca | reverse complement strand
TGGCCCAGCGCGTAGGCGCCGCCCCGACCGGCCGCGGCGCACAGGGCCAGGCGGCGGCCGCCCCCCAGGCTGAAGAGGCTCCTGCTGCCGAAGGCGGCCGTGCCCTTGACGCCGGCCCGGAACGAGGCGGAGCTGGCGCTGACCCGGCCCGAGATGACGGCCGAGCAGCCGCTGAAGCCCGGGCGCTCGCTGGCGGGGCGGTGGTGCAGCTGGCGGCTCATGCTGCGGGACGGGCGCGACGGGAGGCGGGACGGGGGCGCAGAGGGCGGCTCTGCTGGCCTGCCTCACTCGCCCCTAACCCCTTAAATAGCCGGCTGCAGGCAGCCTAATTTGTAGGTCGGGGACATCTATTAGCCACGTGGGGCCTGTCGGGTTCTCCGTTTAGGAAATTACCACCTCCCCGCGATTTTTGTCTCTCGCACCTTGAACTCCCCATGCATCCCCTATAAAATGGCCCTGAACCCTGCATTTGCTTTGCTGAGCTCCTGCATTATAATAATTTGGCTACCTTATCTCCACTTGCTGCCTTCCAATTACTGGGGTTATCAGGGCCAAGATCCGTGGTGGAAGCTTCCAGTGGGTCTGGCTGGGGGTGGGGGAAGACGCCCCAGCTAGGTAGAGGGGTGTAGGACGGGGAACAGATGTCCAGGCCGGTTCAGCTTCAGAAAGACATAAACGGGATCAAGAATATTCCAGATAATCATCCTTAACCAGGTGGCGGCTGCTTCCCCAGGCTTCTGGATGAGGACCGCTCTGTCCTGAGTACTGGAAGGAGTCCCAGAGGGTAGAGACTTCTGGCCTATCCACAAGGAATTCTCAGACTGTTGAGGAAGACCAGACACAGTGACGGAGTTAAGGCCAGTGAGAGCTCTGGTCACAAGAGCTGGGGCAGGTGTGGTGGCAGGTGTGGGGGGAAGGGAGGAGAAGGGGGGTTACTTTGGGCCAGAGCTGAAAGAGTTCTCCAGAAAAACATTTCTGGAATAAACTTGAGGCAGATGCTAACTGGGAGGAAGGGAAGGGGCCTAAGGAGACGGTACAGGAAGATGGTTTTTCGTGAGATTTGAGTTTTTCCTTTGTCTTTAATTGCAAAAGAGGATCCCATCTCATCCCATCCAAGGAACCCCTGATCAGGACATTCGCTCCCCTGACATTTCTGATTCTGGATCAAAATGTGACTGACTATTAAGGATGAGTTGAGAAGGACCAAGGAAGATGCCTTCAATCGGAAAAATCAAGAACTAGATTCTCAAACTTCATTCCAAATAAACTCAGGAGTCTCTTTTCCATCTAACCCAATTTCCTTTTTCCAACTTAAGTTGCCTTTAATTCTCCTCTTCTATCAGAAGAGCCCCTTCCAATGCTGCTTTTCTGGTACCCAGGCAGCATTCTAGCTCTTCGCTCTTATTTCTCAGTCTGTCTGAATCCTGGGTGTGTGTCCCATTTCCACTGTCAGATTAATTGGTGCCTGGATTAACCCTTCCCTCCCCTGTTCACACTGTGCTCAGCCCCGGCCTCAGCACCAGGGACGTTCACGATGAGTGTGAAACAGACTGGTACTTAGGACGAGGCTCATCGCTGTGCCCTCAGTGATACCCTGGGGCCTGGGCTCCCCTTGGAGCCCTCATGGGGTGGCCAGATGACACCTGGGGGTAATTGAGTGACACAACCCCCGCTGAACCAATCACAGAGCGTAATAACAGCCAAGGTGTTTACCCCACAGGGAATGAGGTTGTGGGGGCATCCATGAGTGATAGAGATGGCGCCAGCCACAGATGAACAGATAGAAGAGTCTGGAATGTCCTGAGTGGGAAAGAGGGTGGGCTCTCTATGCTGCTTCAGGGGAGACACTGTAGTCCATTCCTTCTGGAGACGGGAGAGGCAATGTCAGTGAAGCTGGTGACCAGCAGGCCCCTCAAGAAGCTCAAGGTTATGCTTCCCAGTATTTCATGAGATCGCTTCCTACACCCTGTAAATTCAGTCAGCAAAGCATAAGAAAGAGTTTATTAACTCCGGTCATTGAAAATAGAAAAGTGGAAAAGTATTTAAACTGAAACAGGAGAAACTTACATAGGATTGTCTTTCAAAGGGAGCATTGAAGTCTCCTTTTTTCTGGAAACTTCTTAAGAATTTGAGACACCCATGTCTCTGCAACCAAGCCACTTCTGCCCAGGGCCAGGGAACAGGGAGGATGACCTATTCTTATCATCCTGTGAGGGGTTGACTGGCTGGATGAATCAGGAATTCCTGAACCCCTGGGCTCACCTTTCTTACAGATTATGGAGAGACCAAAGTGGCACGTCCAGGTTTCAGACCCATCGGATATGTGGGGTTGTGGGCAGATCAAAAGGTGGCTGAGGCCCGGGAGGAGGGTTCCTCATGGCACCTGCCTCTGACAGCAGCTTACTGTGTCATCTTGTGCTCCATGACCACCTCTGCCACTGGTTCTGGGTGAAAGCAACCCCTGGATTGGGAGACAAAGCGACAAACATCACCCTTTGAAACCAGAGCTCAACGACAAAGGATGGATGGATGGTCCCTCGAAGCAAGGATTTGCAAGCATGTTGTGCTGAAACTGGCTCTCCTTTGCCCTGGAACCCTGGTTCTTTTTTTTTTTTTTTAAGATTTTATTTATTTATTTGACAGAGATAGAGACAGCCAGCAAGAGAGGGAACACAGGCAGAGGGAGTGGGAGAGGAAGAAGCAAGCTCCCAGCGGAGGAGCCTGACGTGGGGCTCGATCCCAGAACACTGAGATCACGCCCTGAGCTGAAGGCAGATGCTTAACGATTGCGCCACCCAGGTGCCCCTGGAACCCTGGTTCTTAGAAGATTAATAGGCATCGTGTAGGAAAAAAGTGTGGGGATGGATTCTCCTGTGGGGTTAAAAAAAACCAAACAAACAAGATGAAGCACGCATGGTACTGCAAGACTTTTTAAATCCATTGCTACGGACCACTTAGGAAAGCTGAGCCAAAGGATGCTACAAAACTCAGTTTTTTCCAAGGACAGCGACTGGGAAATGAGATCAGTCAAAAATAAGGGGTTTTTTTCCTACTGTCTCATATTTCTGAATTTTCTCATATGCACTTATTGTATTTTTATAGGTGAGTTATTTATGTATTTATGTATGTATGTATGTATTATGATGTGTTAGTCATAATACAGTACATCATTAACTTTTGGTGTGGTGTTCCATGATATGAAGGGTATCAAGGAGGGCACGTATTGCATGGAGCACTGGGTGTTCTATGCAAACAATGAATCCTGGAATTATAGGTGAGTTATTTCAAAAAACAACTAGAGAAGAAAGGAGAGGTAGGCTGATTCTAGTATCAGAAATAAAGCACTGTTCTTGTCCCCCCCCCCAAAAAAATCCAGTGTTTCCCAAACCTTTGTGTGACCATAGAGCCCTCTTTTTGGCCAAATATCTTATAGGAACCAGGGTTTCCAGGAATGTGTGCTTTAAGAGACACAGAACAATTTCTCTCTATTTCACCATTAGATACACTAACATTCCTCAAATCCAAACAGACTTACACTATCTCCTTAAAAACATGAAGGAGAACGAAATACAGTTACTACGGTGCGTGGCCTGATCTGGCTTATGGCGCTGCGCCCAGCATCACATCGTCAAAGCCAAAGGCGGACTGTTGGTTCGGACTAGAGCGCCTGTGCCAGCACCATCCCAGCAGTGCCCAGGGGGAAAGAATTCGCGGGCCAGTGACCGATGCCGGGGATCTACACTGAGGAAGGTTGTGCCAGAGACTTCCTGTGCTGATCAAGTATCCTCGCTTTCCTCCTTGTTTCTCAGCTTCCTTGGGGGATTGGTTGGGCTTGGAGCCATGTCACCAGTTAAATGTGGGTGGCATTGATGTGTGTCCCTTCTAGGGTGAGGCAGTTAGCAGCCCGTGGGTCTCCTTCATCTCGCTTTTCCACTGTCCCAGTAACCTTGGAGGCCATGCGTCCCGTGTGGCAGGGCTACAAGACAGAAGTACGGAGGGCTGTGAGACACCCCCTGGGAGAGCCACGAGGCAGAGCTGCCCAGATGGGCCGTGGACTGTTTGAGTGAGAAGTGACCCTCTGTTGTGTTAAGTTAAGCCACTCAGACTTCAGGGTTTGTCCTTTGAGGCCGTCAGTGTTAATGTTCTGGATCCAAGCATAGAGGT
>NW_023219323.1:0-1540 GCF_002007445.2 Ailuropoda melanoleuca | reverse complement strand
ATCTTGATGAAGTCCCACAAGTTCATTTTATCTTTTGTTTCTCTTGCCTTTGGCGATGTGTCATGAAAAAGTTTGCTTTGGCCAATGTCGCNAAAAGGTTGCTCTGGCCGATGTCATAGAAGTTGTTGCCTATGTTCTCCTCTAGGATTTTGATGGATTCCTGTCTCATATTGAGGTCTTTCATCCATTTGGAGTTTATCTTTGCATATGGTGTGAGACAGTGGTCATGTTTCATTCTTTTGCATGTGNGATGGATTCCTGTCTCACATTGAGGTCTTTCATCCATTTGGAGTTTATTTTTGTGTATGGTGTGAGAGAGTGGTCAAGTTTCATTCTTTTGCATGTAGCTGTCCAATTTTCCCAGCACCATTTATTGAAGAGACTGTCTTTTTTCCACCGGATGTTTTTTCCTGCTTTATCAAAGATTAGTTGCCCAAAGAGCCGAGGGTCCATTTCTGGGTTCTCTATTCTGTTCCATTGGTCCATGTGTCTGTTTTTGTGCCAGTACCATGCTGTCTTTGTGATCACAGCTTTGTAGTACAGCTCGAAATCCAGCATTGTGATACCCCCAGCTTTGTCTTTCCTTTTCTGCAGTTCCTTGGTGATTCGGGGCCTTTTCTGTTTCCATACAAATTTAAGGGCTATTTGTTCCAGCTCTTTGAAAAATGTCCTCGGTATTTTGATCGGGATAGCATTGAAAGTGTAGATTGCTCTGGGTAGCATGGACATTTTAACTATGTTAATTCTTCCGATCCATGAGCATGGAATATTTTTCCATCTTTTTGTGTCTTCCTCAATGTCTTTCAAGAGTGATTTATAGTTTCTAGAATATACATCCTTTACGTCTCTGGTTAAGCTAATTCCAAGGTAACGTATGTTTTTTGGTGCTATTGTAAATGGTATGGATTCCCTAATTTCTCTTTCTTCAGTCTCATTATTCGTGTATAGAAATGCAACTGATTTCTGAGCATCAATTTTGTATCCCGCCACATTACTGAATTGCTCTATAACTTCTAATAGTTTGGGAGTGGATTCTTTTGGGTTTTCCATGTAGAGTATCATGTCATCTGCGAAGAGAGACATTTGGACTTCTTCTTTGCCGATTTGGATACCTTTGATCCCTTTTTGTCTTCTGATTGCTGTTGCAAGGACTTCTAGTACTATGTTGAATAATAGTGGCGAGAGTGGGCATCCTTGTCGTGTTCCTGATCTTAANTCCTTGTTGTGTTCCTGATCTTAAGAGAAAGGCTTCCAGCTTTTCCCCATTGAGAATGATATTTGCTGTAGGCTTTTCATAGATGGTTTTTATGAGATTGAGGAATGTACCCTCTATCCCTACACTCTGAAGTGTTTTAATCAGGAAAGGATGCTGTATTTTGTCAAAGCTTTTTCTGCATCTATTGAGAGAATCATATGATTTCTGAATTTTCCCTTCTGGATAAAATCTAAGACACTGATAGATCTGCGATTGTTGAACCACTCTTGCATCCCAGGGATGAATCCCACTTGGTCATGATGGATAATCCTTTTAATGTACTGT
>NW_023219322.1:0-658 GCF_002007445.2 Ailuropoda melanoleuca | reverse complement strand
GCTTAACCACTGTGCCACCCAGGCGCTCCTATCTAATGATTTCTATTATGACACAAACAGCCCTAAGGGCGTACGTATCTCCAATGGACAGTAGAGGAAACTTGGAGAAATGACATTGCAGAGGTAACAGGGAGAGGATACAAGCCCAGTGCTTCAACTCCAAAGCCTCTTACCTTAATTACAACTCTGTTTGCTCATTACATTCATTTCTATAATTCATTTTTACTCTCTGTGCTAGAGCCAGAGCTGAAATAAACTGAAAAATCCGCAGTTAGCAAGACACCAAATTATACACAAAGCACAAGAAAATAAGTGTACCTCACTCTAAAGGCTGTAGGCTTTATAGTTTGGCCATTGGCTTGACAGTTTTAGAAAATTATTTCTAGAAGCTTTCCTCAATGATTTCAGCATTTAGAATTAATACCCTTGAAAATGTTTGAGGACATTTACAACATTCACTTGTTTTGTATTTTGTTCACCACAAACTTTTGAGAAGATTTTTTAGCAGACTGGAAATCCTCTATTGTACCCTGTGACTGAGTTCTTGTTCTTGTTTCCATGGTTTCCTGGGATGTTTAGTCCAAGGGCTAGACTAGATCGAAAACCTAATGAGCCATTCTCCCTTTTGTTGCTGCTTGTCACCATCTACACACACACA
>NW_023219321.1:0-658 GCF_002007445.2 Ailuropoda melanoleuca | reverse complement strand
CATGTTATATATATATATATATATATATATAAAATATAATTTATGTCACCTAAATTTCTGCCTGTTTTTACCCTTTAAAGATTCCCACAGCTACTATCGGCAAGTTTATTGTGCATGCTAAAGGTATTTTGCTTTGTGTATCTTAAAGCAATGTTGTTTGTTAATATAGATTCATGATTATTTGACTTTCTCTGTGAATCTTACCATTTCGCTATAGGTTATGGACTCTAAGGGGGTAGCACTTGGGATTGATTAGAGAAATATATATTAACTAGATTTCTTGAACTTGGAACTGGTACAATTAATGGATGATATTTGAGTTGTTTACTTTGAAGAGGGCAGAGTGCATTTGGGGCTATATTTGGGACAGTAGCATTAAGCTATTTAGGGAAATTTTGTTATTTCTGTGTATAGATGTATTAGTTTGCTAGGGTTGCCATAACAAAATACCAGAGCCTGGGTGGCTTAAACTACAGAAATTTATTTTCTCACAGTATTTGAGGCTAGACTTCCAAGATCAAGGTGTCAGCAGGTTTGGTTTCTCCTGAGGTCTTTTGCTTTGTTTTGCAAATGACTTTCTTCTCACTGTGTCCTCCCAAGAGCTTTCCTTCTGGTGAGCGCACTCCTATTGTCTCTTCCCATAATTAATTTGCTGTTA
>NW_023219320.1:0-658 GCF_002007445.2 Ailuropoda melanoleuca | reverse complement strand
AAAAAAAATGCAGTTAATTATTTATTACTCAGGATAATAATATGGATGATATACACATAAGTAAAATTTCTGTGTAATAGAACAGCAGTTATTTGGGCCATTTTCCTAAACTCTCCAGTGATTCTGTCTGCATTATAATCCTTCACATACTACTAACTCAGTGTCCTAAACATCATTACTTAACCTTGTGTGTCTTATTTTCTATTCTGTAAAATGATAACCCAAATGTATGTGTTTCATAATTACATGAGAGAGAGAATATGGTTACTTAGTTGGGGTCCCAAAAGAAATATATATGGAACATTCAAATTAGGATAATTGTAGAAGATATTATTACCAAAAGGATTAGTAATAAAGATGTTGGATGGTGGAGTTTGAAGGAATCACATGGAATAGTGCAGGAATTCTGAGCAAATAAGGAGAGCACTGTCCCCACCCTAAGACGTAAAGAGACAAGAAGAAGGGATTTCTGGAAACTGAAAAAGGAGTTATGTTATCTAACGAGAAGCAGTGGCCTCTGTCAAGGGTCAGTCAGTCTCAGGACTGAGAAATAATTTTGGAAAGGAAACTGCTGTCTATTGAGTACTTGTGTTCCAGAAAGAAAAGATTTATTCTGCTTGTTTATGGCAATTATTCTCACTCAAATTTTGTGGTCCCG
>NW_023219319.1:0-658 GCF_002007445.2 Ailuropoda melanoleuca | reverse complement strand
GTCGGTTCCAAGAAGACCCTGTGTTGGTCACTGATGACTCCCCCATGCCTGGAACAGGGCCCTGCATACACTCGGTGCTCAATAACAACTCGTGCTCAAAAACGACTAAACAATGGGCAGATTTGGGAATGCGGGGCAGAAGGAGGTGGGACCCCGTGGGGGGTTCCTCCCTGCCCTTGACTTTCCCTCCAATCCAGGTACTGGCCACTGCGTGGGGAGCCAGACCCCCAACCCCCTCAGCACCTCGTGAGAGCCACATGAAGCCACGTACCAAAGGGGGGGAGCCACGCTGCCCCTGAGGAGCAGATATCCGTCTCCTGCGTCCTCCGGCCATAGCTCGCCGAGTAGATGTTGAGGAACTTTGAAGGGTGGCAGTGCAGTTTCAGCTCTTGGTCTTCACACACGGTTTTGTTTTTTAATTCATCTGAAGCAGAAACAAAAAGCAGCGGCACCATCAGCTTCCCTCAGGAGGAATCGGGGAGCGCTGCCTATGCCCTGGCCACTCCCCCCTCCCCCCCACCCCCTGCACCCTGAGAAGGAGAGTGGGAACCGCCCTGCCCGTGGGGTCTCACCCTGGAACAGAAGCCCTCATCGGCCAGAGCAACCTTTTTCACGACACATCTCCAAAGGCAAGAGAAACAAAAGATAAAATGAACTT
>NW_023219318.1:0-658 GCF_002007445.2 Ailuropoda melanoleuca | reverse complement strand
TTGAGAAAATGAATGGTATGCTCCTTAATGACCGCAAAGTGTTTGTTGGCCGTTTTAAATCCCGAAAAGAACGCGAGGCAGAGCTTGGAGCCAGAGCAAAGGAATTCACTAATGTTTATATCAAGAATTTTGGCGAAGACATGGATGATGAAAGGCTTAAAGAAGTTTTCTGCAAATATGGTCCAGCTTTAAGTGTAAAAGTTATGACTGATGAGTCTGGAAAATCTAAAGGCTTTGGGTTTGTCAGCTTTGAAAGACATGAAGATGCTCAAAAAGCTGTGGATGATATGAACCAAAAGGAGTTAAATGGAAAACAGATATATGTTGGCCGGGCTCAGAAGAAGGTGGAACGGCAAACTGAACTAAAACGCAAATTTGAACAAATGAAGCAAGACAGGATCACCAGATACCAGGGTGTGAACTTGTATGTGAAAAATCTTGATGATGGTATTGATGATGAGCGCCTGCGGAAAGAGTTCACCCCATTTGGTACTATCACTAGTGCAAAGGTGATGATGGAAGGTGGCCGTAGTAAAGGATTTGGGTTTGTATGCTTCTCGTCCCCTGAAGAAGCCACCAAAGCGGTTACAGAAATGAATGGAAGAATTGTCGCCACCAAGCCGTTGTATGTGGCTCTAGCCCAGCGCAAAGAAGAAAG
>NW_023219317.1:0-658 GCF_002007445.2 Ailuropoda melanoleuca | reverse complement strand
GAGCCCCGCATCGGGCTCCCAGCTCTGCTGGGAGTCTGTTTCTTCCTCTCCCACTCCCCCTGCTTGCGTTCCCTCTCTCCCTGGCTGTCTCTCTCTCTCTGTCGAATAAATAAATAAAATCTTTAAAAAATAAAATTAAAATTAAAAAAAAACTCGTAATGATAATAATTGTTGACATTTACCAAACAATATTATGGACTAACCACAGTGCTACTAAGTGTTACCAAAATAATCCAATTTAACCTGTACCTATAGGCAATTACAATTACTATTATTTCAATTTTATGAACTAGGAAATGGAGATTTAAAGGGGCTGAAACTGCTTCCCCATAACCACGTTGCTGCGTGTCTGGCCCTGGAAAGTGGATTTTTCTCACTCCTCCAAACTCTTTGAAATTATACAATTCAGCCTGGTACTGCAGAAAGAATTTGAAAAAAACTGCAAAGGAGGATTCAGGTCAGATTTCACATTGATCCAAATCCAAGGGACAGTTACTGAAGCTGAAAGCCCTTCATGGTCTGAAAATACAGGTTTTCTCACTAAAACGTCAAGCCTTCTAAGAAGCCAACCTTCTCAGATCCCAATGGTGAAATTCGTCTTCTACAAAAAATGACGTCAAGATAAATACCAGGACCTAACTTTCAAATATGCCAAGAG
>NW_023219315.1:0-658 GCF_002007445.2 Ailuropoda melanoleuca | reverse complement strand
GAGAGAGAGAGCTCAAGCAGTGGGGAGGGAAGGGGCAGAGGGAGAGGAGAAGCAGACTCCCTGCCAAGCACGGAGACCTATGAGGGGCTCAATCCTAGGACCCTGGGATCATGACCTGAGCCAAAGCAGATGCTTAACTGACTGAGCACCCAGGCACCCCTGCATTGGGCTTTCATCTCGACAATGCTTATTTACTTTCGGCTCTCCCCAACTATGCTTGCTGGTGTTAGAAATGATCGTCTCTGTGTGGTATATCACACTGGGACATGGACCTAGAGAGGCTGCTGGTGTCGCACAGGGACAGAGCTGAGGGCCAGGCAGCACACCCCAGGCCTCGGGATTCCTGGCTTTTCCTCTCTACTTCCATACGAGAGGAACAGAGAGAGCCAGCCTTTTCTGTGCTGCGTGTATAGACACAGACACTGTGCTAGACACTTAGCACGCATATCTCAGCAGTCTTGGAAGTAGGTGTTCCTATTCTCATTTTACAGGCAAGGAAACTGCAGTTCATAGTGCTTCAATGCGGGTAACAGGTGTAGCAGTTGAGTGTAAGACAGTAGGGGCTGCTATGGCTGTGGATGATTTCAAAAATTCTTTAAAAAAAAAGAAAAACAAAACAAAACCCAGTGCTGGTCAAACCAAGCACATCTACGGCCTG
>NW_023219314.1:17690-20795 GCF_002007445.2 Ailuropoda melanoleuca | reverse complement strand
CCCAAAAGTTCATTGATGCTTTTGTTTCCTTTGCCTTTAGAACCATGAGAGACTCTGGACTCTGGGAAACAAACTGAGGGTTACAGAAAGCAGGAGGGTGTGGGAATGGTGTAACCAGGTGGTGGGTGTTAAGGAAGGCCCACGTTGTGATGAGCACTGGGTGTTATACGCGGCTAATGAATCACTGAACACTACATCAGAAACTGATGGTGTACTATATGGTGGCCAACTGAGCATAGTAATAAAACAATTAAAAATTAAAAAATTTAAAAAATAGAAAATCCTGGGCTTATATGCCAGTCCTCATAGTGATGCACATTCTGAACTAGTGATGAAGTTGAAATCTAGAATTAAAATAATGACTTTAAATCATCACAAATATATTTATGACAGAACATTCATTTATACATCCTCTAGTGGCATTCAGAAATCAGCTGTGCAATGAAGAAATCAGCATAATAGGAAAGTTGTAAAGTGTCACCTGGTGATCAATTCTCCTGAATTAATATTAAAAATAATTACTTGTTATTCCACTGAAATATAAAACATTTTCCATAATACCTAAGGGACTGAATAATAAAATTTAAATTTTGACAAACCCCTACCTGACTACGGTTATTAAGTGGAAAGTTAGTTGACCCAGAACCAAAGACCTTTTCTGCCACAAAGAGAAAAAGAGAAAAAGCCTAGCAAAAGACAAATTAAGACACGGTCTACCACTTAAGGCAAAGAAAGTCCATTATGCAAGCATAGTTTGGCTTCATATGGATATTTATAGCTGTTTTATTCATACTTGCCAAACCTCAGAGGCGACCAAGAGGTCCCTCCATAGGTGAATAGATAAATAAAATGTGATTTACATGGACAATGGAATATTATTCAGCACTAAAAAGAAATAAGCTCTCGAGCCACAAGATGACATGCAGGAAACTTAAATGTATTTTACTAAGTGAAAAAGACAATATAAAAAGACTACCTGTCATGTGATTGGAACTCTCGAATCCTGGAAAAGACAAAACAACGGAGACATCAACAATATCAGTGTTTTACAAGGGTCAGTGTGGAGAGTAGAATGAATAGGCAGAACACAGAGGATTTTTAGAGCAGGAAACACTTCTGCATGTTATTACCGTTGTGAATACACGTCCTTAGCTATGTCAAACACGTAAAATGCACTACATCAAGAGTGAAGCCTAGTGAAAACTATATTCGGGGAGATAATGATGTGTGAGTGTAGGTTCCTCTGACTGTAACAGATGTATCACTCTGGTGGGGGAGGTTGTCCGTGTGTGGGGACAGGGGCATTATTGGAAATCTTTGTGATTTCTGCTCAGTTTTGCTGTGAACCTAAAGCTGCTTTAAAAAATAAAGTATATTAATTAAAAATACACACTATGGCACAATAGATATATCAAAATTGTAAGTGGACACTATTAAGAGACATGTCAAAAAGATTTTCTACAGAAAAATAATTTAAGAAAGGCCCTTTTTGCATGCTTGATAGAATTTAAAGAAAGGTTGCTTAAGAAACACAGCAAGTATCATTATAGACAAGATGCTAGATAACAGGATTTTATTAAAAGGAGGAAGGTAAAAATACAGAAAGCATTTTAGAACATGTAAGTCAAACGCAAGAATTACAATCAGCCTGGAGGCACCATACAAACAGGTAAAAATAGCAGAAAGAATAATGAGGAAAGTGATATTAACCAGAGCTGTTACAGCAGAGAGGAAGTGGACAGATTGTCTCAGCGGTTATTCACAAAGAAACAGCACTGTTGCCAGGTTAAAACTTATCTCCTAGTCAAGTTCTATAGTGTTTAATTACTGGTCTGGACAAAAGAAAGCTGTCTCTGAAAATGAAAGAGAAGTTCAGATAATTAATCGACACATTCATTTTAAAGGCCTCTTTTATATAGTGGTTATTATTTGTTTTCGTTATCATGCTTTCTTAATAACGTGAAGTTCTCTTTTAGAACATTGTCAGTGATCAAAAGTATTATTTGCAAACAGTATTGACCTAGGGCTAATGAGGTTTTCTGCTACAAATCTAAACACAAATTCCAAGGTAATGGGACTTTCGCATTCTATCAAATCAACAACTTTCACAGAAATGACTTCAGACTGATTACAGTGGCTTTCATGTTTAATAAGTTGAGAACATTGTCTTTTTTAAAATTGAGATATAAATGATGTATAACAAAATTATATTAGTTTCTTATATGCAACATAACGTATTGAGAAATAGTTACTGCAGTAAGTCTAGCTAACATCATCACCACACATACTTACAAATGATTTTCTTGTGAGAAGAACTTTTTAGATGCCAGTCATTTTTATTAGACAAAATCCTGCCTGAGGATTTGAAGAAGTAGATTCTAGAATTAGTCCATATCACAATCTAAGAGACATCTAGTTATTTTAATAGGAAAACCCAAGCATATTTTGCTATTATTTGAGACTTAATCTATTTAAAAAATTATATCCACTTCTGTGTTTATTGATGTGAAATCGTTGACAACGTTCTCATGTTATAAGAAAGAAAATATAAATGGAAAAGAAAAAGAGAAAAACATATCAACTTAAGAGTATTAAAGACTATCCTTTGAAATGTAGCTAATGTCTTTTGCTGCAAATTCTCCATGAGGCATAACAGCATTCAAATTCATGCTTGGAACATTAGAATACCTCAGTGTTGAAAAGTTACACATAGAAAATATAATATTTTATATTCATTAATGAGGTTAGTATAGCATAGCAGCATAAACTGTAAAGGATTTTGGGGAATGTAAACGTGGATTAAAAAGTGTACTAATATAATAAATTTGTAAAAAAATTCAAATAAAATGTTTTTAGGCATTGTAATGGCAGAATGGCACATTCTCATGAATACTTTTTTAAAATAGATTTTACTTTTATTCTTTTAAAGGTTTTATTTATTTATTTGACAGAGAAAGCACAAGCAGGCAAAGCAGCAGGCAGAGGGAGAGGGAGAAGCAGGCTCCCAGTGGAGTGGGGAGCTTGACTCATGGCTCAATCCCAGGACACTGGGACCATGAGCTGAGCCCAAGGCAGTTGCTTACCCGACTAAGTCATCCAGGCCCC
>NW_023219314.1:9188-17618 GCF_002007445.2 Ailuropoda melanoleuca | reverse complement strand
ATTTTTTCACCACATTTAGTTACTGTTCTAGAAGGATGTAGGTAAACATAAGATTTCAGAATATAGAAGCACCTGGGTGTCTCTCAGTTGAGTATCTGATACAGGATTTCAACTCAGGTCATTATCTCAGGGTCATGGTATCCCCATCTCAGGCTCCATGATCATTGGGAGTTGGTTTGAGATTCTCCCTCTGCTCCACCATCTGCTCATGCCATCTCTGTCTATTATCTCTCTTCTTTCTCTCTCTAAAATAATAAATAAATCTTAAAAAAATGGATTTCAGAATATAACCCCAATAATTGGAAGGGAGATTATTAGATTACATAACGTCCTTTACAACATGAAACTCCTATAATTATTTGAATCTGGTAATTTCTACCAAATCAGAAGAATAACTAAATTGAAGGTTCATGGTCAGCGATGATGACACAGAAGTGCCTAATAAAGGAAACTGGAGGAGGGAAAGCCTCCAGTCTGTGGTTGCAAACATACAGGTGGGACAGAGCAGCGGAGCAGCAGAGGACACCAGGAGTCCACATGAAGAGGGACAGGGCAAGTGCTAGATCAAAACCACAAGTGACTGGGCAGGCAAGACAGGCAGAGACAGAATAGTGAAGGACATCTAAGGCTATAGACCTTATGTGCCTGTTTGTACCTTATGCTGTCTCTTCCTCTACATAAAACCGACTTAAGACCAAGCAGTGTGTGTGTTCATACGGCTTATTTTCCTGAAGGAAGTAGTGCTCATGTCCAAAGACAGGATTATATTAGCTCCACATTAGAAAGATGATATTCCTTATGGACTTCTCGGTAAATCTAATCTATGAAGAAAAAGTTGAAACGTCCTTTCATCTTTAATCATCTGAAATCCACCTCTTGGTGCATAATTTCCTATGGTACTTTCACTTCTGCATTCCTCAGAGTGTCATCAGAGAGCTGAGCAAAGCTGTTCCAAGTGTATAAAACACAGCTATCGTCTTATCCATGGGTAAGGAGGTTGCAGGATGTGTGTATATAAATATGCAAGGACCAAAGAACAAGATGAGCACAATGATGTGGGGGAGGGCTTTTCTCCTCCCTTCAGCACTGTGGTGTTCAGAGAATGCAAGATGATAACATAGGAGCACATCAGCAGGACAAAACTCAGCGTGCAAACGGCCCCACTTTTGGACACCAGGAGTAGGTTGATCACAGAGGTGTCTGCTCAGGCAAGTTTCAGCAAGGGCTGCAAGTCACAAAAATAGTGATTGCTCACATTGGGACCACACAAAGGTAAACTCAAGGCCAGAGACATCTGAGCTAAAGAGTGCACACAAGACCTCACCCAGGCCACAGCCACCAGCACAGCACAGTTCCGTGGACTCATGATGGTTGCGCAGTGCAGGGGCTTACAGATGGCCACATAGCTATCAGTGGTCATGAGGATAAGGATGAAGAAGCCCAGGATGCTAAAGAAATGGAACGAAAAGCCTTGTCTCATGCACTCACTGAAGGAGATAGTGGTCTTCTTCAAAAGGGCATCCACAATCATTCTAGGGGCTATGGAAGTACAGAAGCTGGTATCAGGTAAGGATAGGTGGAAAAGGAAGAAGTACATTGGATCCTTAGTGCTCAGCTCCGCTTGATAGGAGTAATAATCAGAAAGTTACCAACAGTGTTTTGAAACAGAAGCTCAAGAATGTGACAAACACTATGTTCACCCTACAGCATCCCGCATCATCCTAAGCAGAAACATTTATTCATATTATTCATCTGCATGATCATGAATGAGGAGAAGGGAAAGTGTGAATACATTTGTCTGCAAATAAATACAGTAATTAATTTACAGTGTCCTATGTGATGTTTTGGACAATTTAAAGCAAATTAAATCATGGTAGTATGTGATATTGTGGATATTTTAAGCAGAAACAAATATTCCAAAACAAGTACATTCTAACTTTTTTTTTCATGTCACTGCAATATTTTGTTCTCAATTTTTAATGATCACTCCATTGATGCTCTGAGTCGCAAGGTATCTTATCTTACTAATGTGATACCTTCCTTCAGCACTCTTCAAGTATAACCCCTCTCTAGATTTGACATGATTCTGATTAATTTTGCCAATAATGATTGTAAAATTAAGATATGTATCTCTATTCTATTATTTCCCTCAGCTTTTTATATTTAATAAATATTGGGGTTCTGTTTTGTATTGTAGGGTACTCGGCCTTTAGGATATATTTAACTGCCCTTGAAGGTTCAGGAATATTAATACAACCTCACATACCACTTCCAACCCTATAAAGAATGTCTTTCTTACACATGTATTTTTATATATGTCACACATACTTTTATATTATTTGTAAATACATAATCTTCTGCTTTTCTGTGCAGTGTCTCAGATATAACAGCTTTAGAGGAGGAAGAGGAAAATACAGCTTTTAAATAATAATGTGCTTCAACCTTCAAGAACATTTGTGATATTTAGGACTTGATAAGTATGAATAAAGAGAAATGAATGTTCTTTCATGTTTGATAATATCTCACATATCCCTATTTCTAGTTTTCTTTCTCTAATTTGTGAAAAGTAATCCTTAAAGCACTCAGATCCTCTAAAGATGTATTTGTAAGTGAAAGGAGAGAAATAAACTTCATAGTTCATTTTTCACAAATCAACTTTTTATCTTAAGCGCCTTAGATCTTGGGTGGCTGCCTATGGAGTGTCACCTGGCAGTTGGTGTAGGACAGATCGTGGTTGTAAACCCCTAAAACCCACACTCAGGGAACAAAACAGAGAAGCAGAAATGGGAGGGAGATGTGATCTTAAAAAGAACATAGTTTATAGTCAGTAACTGACTTCTCCCTTCAATTCTTTTCAGTTCTAAAAGAGAGGAAGGCAAACCATAAGAGACTGTTAACTACAGAGAACAAACTGAGGGTTGCTGGAATGGAGGTGGGCGGGGGATGGACTAAATGGGCGATGGGTATAAGGAGAGCACTTTTTGTGATGAACCCTGGGTGTTGTATGTAAGTGATGAATCACTAAATTCTACTCCTGAAAGCAATATTGTACTATGTGTTAACTACCTAGAATTTAAATTATATTTGAAACAAAACAAAACAAAATTCTTTTCTGTCCTTGCAAAGTCAATGATTATTCAATGTTGAAATATCTTTCTTTCAAAGAAGTTCTTTTTTTTTTAATTTGAAAAGACATATTTTCATGACCAAAATTTCAAGAAAAAAACATTTATTCTAGGGCTTTCTTGTCAAGATGATTTTGGATGGGACTCTATATGTAAATATCAATATAAACTCAAATGTGGTGTATTTAAATGTAATCTGGAAGACTTACTTATCTTATTGTGTTCCTCTCCCTTCTCAACCACACTTCCAATAAATTTTCTTACAATATTTTCTTGACCATCATTTCAAGAACAAAACTCTTCTCTTTTTTTGGAATTAATTATATAGGTACCTGTGGCAATTTTAAAGACTGCTCGATCAAAAATACAATGATAAAAAGGAAACTGACATGCATGGACATGAACCATGTATGACACTGGGGTATTTTATATCATTTCTTGTATTCTTCATTATATTTCTGAATTATGTATATTATCTGATTCTATAATGTAGAAAATGAGGCTTAGAGAAATTAACAATTAGCTCAATATTCACAAAAGTTACAGGAGAAAGTTAATTGTGTTTCCTGTGTTCTCTTTCAAGTTTTAGTATCTAGGAAATAAAGATATTTAATAAAATTGAGAAGGCTAATGTTTGAATATTATCTTTGCTTATACTTGGTAGTAGATTTCTCTTACAGCTTTGGCAAGATTACTCAAATTTCAAATTGTACACATTAACCCCAAATAATTACAATATAAAATAAAAAAAACACAAGATAAATCCAAGGGAACATTTCACTTAATATCAAACTTCTGACTATCAGAAATACTTAGATTACGGGTTTTCTTTTTATATTAAGATGGTTACTGCTATAGAAATACAATCAAATCAAAACAGTTCACCATCCAGTTTTTGTATACATCTTCACATTCCCACCTGTGTCATGTTGCCACTATTCCAACCACCTGTAGAATGGGATCTTCATATTTCCTCCTTTCAACATTTATGTTTTCAATTATTGGACAAATTGAGAAAATATGTTCAAAATATGTTATGTGTTTCAATGACAATAATTCTCTAATCTGACTCTATTCTTGTCTTCCTTTTACTTCTGCTAACAGCAGTGATCAAAATATCATTTTCCTTCAGAATTTGGGATGCAATTGTAAGGGCTATTATGGATAAAACATCTATGGTGATGTAGAGAATGAATCAAAATCCTACCTTAAAGAATGCACATTTTGCTAAAATTAATGGAAAATTATTTTGAAAGGATTTGGAATAAAAAAATGCTGGACTATAAATTTATATTAACTACAAACTATATCTCCTCAAATATTCTTACAGACAGATTGGGTGGTTGGTGGTTGGTCACCTTGCATATTTCTTCTGTTTTTTTCCAGATTGTCCTATAATATATACATGACCCCCAACTTACAATGGTTTGACTTGTACTTTTCCACTTTTACAATGTTTAAAAGTGATACACGTACCATAGAAACTATACCTTGAATTTTGAATTTGGGTCTTTCCCGGGCTACTGATACGCAGCACAATCCTCTCTTGTGATGCTGGGCAGGGGCAGTGAGGTACACCTCCCAGTCAGCCAAGCAATCACAAGGATCAACGATCAATACACTTCAACCATTCTGTACCCATATAGCAATTCTGTTTTTCACGTGAAGTAGGGTATTTAATAAGTTAATGAGATATTCAGTGCTTTCTTACCAAATAGGCCTTGTATTCGATGACTTTGCCCAACTCCTGGCTAAATAATGTAAGTGTTCTGAGCACAGTTAAGGGAGGCTAAGCAAAGCTATGAGGTTTTGTAAGTTGGGAGTATTTCATGCATTATGACGTCAGATATTTTCAACTTATGATGGGTTTATTGGGACATAACTCCCTGTAAGTCAAGGAAGACCTGTAGTTGAAATCATAGAAAAGGGAGCCCCTTCATATTGGTTTTTTCCTCTCTGAAATACGCATTTAAGTGTGCTGCATATAGTTTCTTACCTTACTAGCTCAGTTCTTTTTAGTGCTGAATAATATTCCATTCTCCAGATGTACAATAGTTTATTTATTCCCCTACTGGGGGACAGCTTAGTTGCTTCCAAGGATTGCTGATTATGAATACATCTGCCATAAGCATCCATGTGCAACCAAAATGAACTAATTTTTTTCATTTACTTTGTGGTTAAATCACATCTTATTTCTCTTTTGCTAGTTCCCTCTCTGCCTCTCTCTCTCCCTGTCATTGCAGTAGGAAAAGTCTTTGGTTGCAGATCCTACGACTAACCATTGGTTATCAATTTTAGGCAGGAAGGGGTGAGCAACACATTTTAATATATAGTTCCTTATGGAAATGATACTAAACTCTGGTCAATAGGTGGGATGCCAGGAAATGTGTTTCAGCTTTCTGAATTGTAATATCTCACTCTGCCTTCACTATTTATTATTATTGACTTCAATGGGACATCAAGAGAGTTGACCCACAGGAACCACTTTAAAACACATTCTACTTGGGGTACCAGGGTCCCTCAGTTGGTTAAGAAATAGCCTTTGGGTCAGGTTGTGATGTCAGGGTCCTGGGATGGAGTCTTGCATCAGGCTCCCTGCTCAGCAGAGAGACTACTTCTCCCTCTCCCTCTGCCCCCTGCAACCATGCCTGACTCGTGCTCATGCTAGCTGGCACATTCTCTCTCTCTCTAATAAATAAATAAATAAATAAATTCTTATAAAAAATAAATTAAACAGAATCTACATTAAGTATTTATTTATTTGCAGTACTGATTTCTGTATGAACTAGAGGACATATATATATATATATATCTTAAGTTGAGATCTTGAACTGCACAAACCTAAAGTTTCCACTTCCATTTTAGGGGTACAGTTTAAAGTATGTGTACTTGTACATTATTGCAACACTCTACTCTGCGGTCATGATATCTGTACCAGGATCCTTTACTTGAATCTAAATTTTCCTATTGATTTTCTTCTCCACCTCTCCCCAGAGGGGGACATTGAGACTTTCCATGTAGGACAGGAAATAATTATTTACAATTTACAGCTTCAGTCACTACTAGAAACATAATTTTGATGATGAACAGAATTTGAGAAACTTTATTTCTGAATGATTTTATAGAATATTACTGAGAGCCTGTTATTCATGAAAGACTTTTAAAAAATAACATTTTTTCCTGTTTTATAAATTCCCATGGCTACATAGTAGTATTTCAAGATATTTTAGCTTTTAGCTAAAACATTTGTAATTTTTCCTTTGTTGAAATTCTACTCATTTGCATGTTTTTGTCAGTCTTATTTCAAGCTATTGCTTGCATATCACTAGAAACCAAAATAATCTTTGTGAAATTCTGTACCTAAACTTTTTAAAACCCATTTCATATGTCTTTCCATATAATCAAGTACGTTTTGTGAAATTTTTTTGTGGTCTTCAAACTTAGTTAATATGCAATATTGTAAATAAACTGTGCATGACTATTATACAGCTTTAATAAATGCAAATAAAGTACAGATTCAAAATAAAGTAAGTTGCTCACAAAAATAAAATAGGAAAATGAAATTCAGAAACTTATAGAATATGAATATGGTTCCAATTGCATATGGAATTAGGCATAAAGTAGTTTTGAAATAAAGTATTCTGATGCTCTAAAAACTATATGTCTGTGTGTTTCTCAGAAATTTAAATTAATTTCTTTAGTTTTAGATTTTAGCTTTTTTTTTTAGATTGTAACTTCCGAACTACTAAAGAATATCTGTCATTCTGTGGTCTGGCCTCTAAGTCCAATGTTTGCTAAAATTATGATTAAAATATTTCCCTCAATAATCCACTAATCATTATAACATTGGTTTACTTTCTTTGGCTCAATTGTTCTTCATGTAGGTTCCCCTACCTATAACATCTTTATACCCCACAAAATTAACTTGGTTTGCAATTAATTTTGGTTTGCAAGAATCAGTACTTGTTCAAGGATTACTTTACCTGTAGTTCTATTGTTTCCATTCATGCTGCTAGTGAGACTAATGGTCCACAAACCCCATGACATAATCCCTTTCTTTTCCTTCATACCCTCTCTTTTTTTCCTCAGAGTTGCTTATCTCATAAACTTCTTCAAATTAATTGTGTGCTTCCTTTGAAAATAATGATGGGCACAAAAGCTTTCTCATGGCTTTTTTCATCTCTGAATTTCTCAGAGTATAGATTAGGGGATTGAACATAGGAGCAATGATGGTATAAAATAGAGCAAATATTTTGTCCTCAGGAAAAGTAGTAGGTAGTCTAAGGTAAGCAGAGACTACAGGCTGAAAGAATAAGACAACCACAGTGGTATGAGACCCACAGGTGGAGAGGGATTTGCATCTTCCCTCAGCTAAGAGATTTCTTAAACTGAACAATATTTATCCCATAAGAAACAAATAAGACAATAAAGACTACTAAGCCAAACATACCTGAAAAGGCAACCACAAGGACACCAGCGATGTAGGTATCAGTACAGGTAACCTTTAGCAAAGGAAAAACATCACAATAGTAGTGATCAATTTCATTAGGACCACAGAAAGGCAAACTGATTGTGGTAGAAAATAGAGGAAAGATATGGATGGCTGCACCAGCCCAAGCAGCTAAGACTAGGAGATGGCACCTTGTCCTGTTCATGATAATCACATAGTGGAGAGGTTTGCAGATGGCAGCATAGCGATCAAAGGTCATGGTGGTAAGAAGGAAGATCTCAGTGCCTCCAAAGAAGTGCATTGTAAAGACCTGCAACATGCAGTTACTGTAGGAGATGGTTTTTCTTTCCACCAGCAGGTCAGCAATGAACTTGGGTGTAACCGTAGAGGTGTAGCAGATGTCCATGGAGGACAAGTGGTGAGGAAGTAGTACATGGGTTGGTGATAAAGAGGACTGAGTCGGATGGAGACAAGGATCAGCAGGTTTCCTGCCAACAGGGCAACATAACTGAATGAGAAGAGGACAAGGCAAAATATTTCTATGTTCTTGTCATAAGAAAGACCTAGAAGTATGAATTCTGAGATATTTCTCTGGCTTTTCATGTATTTGGTGTTGGTATACACTTCCAAAAGAACTTATGTTTCTGAAAGAAAGAAAACATAATTCTAGGTGAAAATTAATTGTATGAATGCAATAATATAAAATTTATTAAAATGCATATTGACTTAGAGTTAAGAATAATTATTCTTGATTTATGGAATTAAGCTTTTTTAATTCTATCTTTTATAAATCTATCATGAAATAATTTTATAATTATATATTTTATTAAATAATACTAGTAATTAAAGTATTTA
>NW_023219314.1:0-1707 GCF_002007445.2 Ailuropoda melanoleuca | reverse complement strand
GTAAATAAACTGTGCATGACTATTATACAGCTTTAATAAATGCAAATAAAGTACAGATTCAAAATAAAGTAAGTTGCTCACAAAAATAAAATAGGAAAATGAAATTCAGAAACTTATAGAATATGAATATGGTTCCAATTGCATATGGAATTAGGCATAAAGTAGTTTTGAAATAAAGTATTCTGATGCTCTAAAAACTATATGTCTGTGTGTTTCTCAGAAATTTAAATTAATTTCTTTAGTTTTAGATTTTAGCTTTTTTTTTTCAGATTATAACTTCTGAACTACTAAAGAATATCTGTCTTTCTGTGGTCTGGCCTCTAAGTCCAATGTTTGCTAAAATTATGATTAAAATATTTCCCTCAATAATCCACTAATCATTATAACATTGGTTTACTTTCTTTGGCTCAATTGTTCTTCATGTAGGTTCCCCTACCTATAACATCTTTATACCCCACAAAATTAACTTGGTTTGCAATTAATTTTGGTTTGCAAGAATCAGTACTTGTTCAAGGATTACTTTACCTGTAGTTCTATTGTTTCCATTCATGCTGCTAGTGAGACTAATGGTCCACAAACCCCATGACATAATCCCTTTCTTTTCCTTCATACCCTCTCTTTTTTTCCTCAGAGTTGCTTATCTCATAAACTTCTTCAAATTAATTGTGTGCTTCCTTTGAAAATAATGATGGGCACAAAAGCTTTCTCATGGCTTTTTTCATCTCTGAATTTCTCAGAGTATAGATTAGGGGATTGAACATAGGAGCAATGATGGTGTAAAATAGAGCAAATATTTTGTCCTCAGGAAAAGTAGTAGGTAGTCTAAGGTAGGCAGAGACTACAGGCTCAAAGAATAAGACAACCACACTGATATGAGACCAACAGGTGGAGAGGGCTTTGTATCTTCCCTCAGCTGAGAGATTTCTTAAACTGAACAATATTTATCCCATAAGAAACAAATAAAACAATAAAGACTACTAAGCCAAACATACCTGAAAAGGCAACCACAAGGATACCAGCAATGTAGGTATCAGTACAGGTTACATTTAGCAAAGGAAAAACATCACAAAAGTAGTGATCAATTTCATTAGGACCACAGAAGGGCAAACCAATTGTGGTAGAAAATAGAGGAAAGGTATGGATGGCCGCACCAGCCCAAGCAGCTAAGACTAGGAGATGCCACCTTGTCCTGTTCATGATAATGACATAGTGGAGAGGTTTGCAGATGGCAGCTTAACAATCAAAGGCCATGGCGGTAAGAAGGAAGATCTCAGTGCCTCCAAAGAAGTGCATTGTAAAGACCTGTAACATGCAGTTACTGTAGGAGATGGTTTTTCTTTCCACCAGCAGGTCAGCAATCAACTTGGGTGTAACCGTAGAGGTGTAGCAGATGTCCATGGAGGACAAGTGGTGAGGAAGTAGTATATGGGTTGGTGATAAAGAGGGCTGAGTCGGATGGAGACAAGGATCAGCAAGTTTCCTGCCAACAGGGCAACATAGCAGAATAAGAAGAGCACAAAGCAAAATATTTCTATGCTCTGGTCATACGAAAGTCCTAGAAGTATGAATTCTGAGATGTTTCTCTGGATTTTCACATATTTGGTGTTGGTATACACTTCCAAAAGAACTTATGTTTTGAAAGAAAGAAAACATAATTCTAGGTGAAAATTAATTGTATGAATGCAATAATATAAAATTTATTAAAAT
>NW_023219313.1:0-658 GCF_002007445.2 Ailuropoda melanoleuca | reverse complement strand
GGGGGGGAGACTGCTTGAAGATTCTCTCCCTCTGCCCCTCCCCCTACTTGCACTCGCACTCTCTCTCAAATAACTAAATAAAGCCAATACTCAAGAGATGACTTGATTGGAAAGGAATATGAGCTTTATTCAGCAGCCTGGCCACCTGGGGAGAAGGGGGACTCTTGTCTAAAACCCAACTCCAAGGTTACTGCCTGGCCCAAAGATTTTTAAAGAAACTTTAGGGCAGTTAGTAAAAGGAGAGCACAGTGGTCTGTAATACTTCTTGATTACGTGCAGGTGTAGACTCAATGAGCCAGGGACAGATGGCATCACAGCACTCGGAGGTTGTGTATTGGTGCCCTGGGGGGAGGTTTTGAAAGTGGGTTTGGTTCTGAGTCTTTCTAGGAAACAATGCATAATCTACAAAGACATACAAAGAAAGGCTTAGTTACTCAATCAATCCAGGTAAAGGTACTTGCCAAAACTTTTTTTTTTAAGATTTTATTTATTTATTTATTTGACAGAGAGACAGCCAGCAAGAGAGAGAACAAAAGCAGGGGGAGTGGGAGAGGAAGAAGCAGGCTCCCAGCAGAGGAGCCCTATGTGGGGCTCGATCCCAGGATCCTGGGATCACGCCCTGAGCTGAAGGCAGACGCTTAACGACTGAGCCACCCAG
>NW_023219312.1:6519-9400 GCF_002007445.2 Ailuropoda melanoleuca | reverse complement strand
TTGCCTCCCCCTGTAGGGTGGGGGAAGTATGGTAATGAAAGGGGAGGAGAGAGAGAAGAAACAGCCAACCACTGGGTACTCAGGGACATCAAGTTTGGTACATGGCACATGGGGATGGGGGACTGGAAGTTGACTCCCTAAAAGGGTCTGCAATACCTCTGCACGCCCAAGAAATTGGATCAACTGCAGAAGTATGGACGCCTCACTTCTTGACCAGTGTCAGCAAAGCGGGTGCTCCTGAAATCTGCAAGGTGCTCCACAAAATAAGGTTTCCAGGGTCAATATTAGCAGCATATGACAAAGAAGGAATGGAAAGCCTCTATTATATCATGCAGAAAATACATAAAGAACGGTTTTAAAATATTGATACTAAACCAAATAAAACTGCTGGAAAGAAAATTACAGGCCAGCTTCTTTCTGTACATAAATACAAAAATTCTAAAGAAAGTATTAGCAAACCAAGGTCAGCAAGTTAAAAAGAAAAAGTTTAAAGCCAATTTAAGTTTACAGCAGGAATTCAAGTTTGACTTAATGATCAAAAAACAAAAAATATAATTAGTAATAACAGACTAAAGGAGAAATATGAATATTTCACTAGGTGAAGAATTAGCATCTTGTAAAATTCCATTCCCATCATAATGAAAGCCTTTGCCAACTGGGAGTAAAAAGAAATGTTTCATAGAAGTTTATATAATTCAGAGAATGTATAATCCTTATATAAACAATATACAGGAAAAACAAGGAAAGTTAGCAAACTTATCTTATGAGGTATTGTTATAATCTTGACAGCAAGAATAAAATAAAAAAAATATATGGGTTCATGTATAAACCCAGAAGCAGAAATTCTTTATCAAATATTAGTAAATAGAATCTAGAAATGCATGTAAAATTAAACATTATTATTAATTAGGGCTTTTTCCAGGAATTGTAGAATGTCTTAACATTTAAAGAGTTTAATGTTGGGCCCCCAGGTGGCTTAGTCAATTGAGCGTCTGCTTCCAGGTCATGATCCCAGAGTCCCAGAATCCAGTCCCGCATCAGGCTCCTGGCTCAGGGGGAGTCTGCTTTTCCTCTGATCCTCCCCACTCTCATGCTTTCTCTCTCTCTCACACATAAATAAATAAAATCTTAAAAAAAATAAATTACAAAAAGTTTAATGTTATTTTCTCACATTAACTAATTAAATGAGAAAACTTATAGGATCATCTGAGAATATGTAGAAAAATAAGATTCAGCAACCATTCAAGATTGCTCAACTTTCTGGGATACTTGGTTGACTCAATTGGTTAAGCATCTGCCTTCAGCTCAGGTCATGATTTCAGGGTCCCAGGATCAAGCCTCACATCGGGCTCCCTGCTCAGCGGGGAGCCTACTTCTCCTTCTCCCTCTGCCTCTCCCCCCGATCATGCTCACTATCTTTCTCTCTCTCAAATAAATATAAAAAAATCTTTTTAAAAAAAGGGAAAAAAAGATTGCTCAACTTTTTAACAAACTAAGAATATTAAAGAACTTCTTAAATTGTGATGATATTAGCACCAAAAGCTGAAATAAATAATATTCATAGAATTAAACCATTAAAGTGATTCCTATTAAATTTAAAATCAGAACCATCTCTATTCTTCAACAATGTGCCAGGAGTTCTTAGCCTATACCATAAGATTAGAAAAAGAAGGAGATATAAGAATATTGGTTAATTACAGAAAATATATTTGGCTAAACATAGAAAAATTTAAAATATAAACAGATTATTAGGGTAAATAGAGTTTAAGCAGTGAATTTTGGCTGTATGATTAATACAGAAAAACAAATACCATTCCTAATCATCTGAAATTACAAAATTAAAAATAATTTAAGAAACTCATTCAGAATAGTCACCAAATTCTTCAGTAGGAAGCAGAATATAAACATGTATAAGACCTGTATGGATAAAAATTATAAGGTTTTATAAACTATTAGAAGTCTTAAATAAATTAATGGAGACATATACCATTTTCATGGATAAGAAGATTTAGTATTTTAATATAATTAATTGTCTCCAGATGAATATACAAAGTAAATGAAAACCAATGTAATCTTAAAAGAATTTTCCACAAAACATACTCTTTCTAAAATTCATTAGATGGGAAAATATATACAATATAATTTTATGAGATGGTGATGACACCTGGGTTATCCTTCTAGTTCTCAAGGGATATTGTAAAGTTATATTGTTAGAAACATTATATCTACGATGAAAATCTGGGATATGAGAAAGATAGCATCTTGAACCTGTGGGTAAATGAAGAAATACTTCAGAGATAACGGTTGGTGAATCCCCTATGTAAATAGGACAAATAAGGGAAAAAATAAATTGGACGCATACCTCATACTATTCTTAAAATTAGTTCCAGATATATTGAAGTCATAAATGTGAAAATAAGTGTAACTTTTACTAGAAAATTTAAAAAGTTATCTTTATGACCTCAAGAGAAGTATAGCTTAAATTATGACAGAAAGTTGAGTATGGGTATCCTAAAGGTAAATTTTGATAACATGATTCTTAAAATTAAATCCAGCATCTCTGAAAAAAAAATACTATAGACAGAATTAAAGAGAAAAATCACAGACTGGGAGGAGATACAACAACATAAATAATAGTGTAGAAGGTTAGTATCAACATTTAAAGACTTTGAACAATGGAAAAAAAAGCACACAATACAAGCATTTGTTCTTATAAAAGTTAAGCATTAATGTTCCATTAACATGAAAAACTGCTCATCCTCACTAGGAATCAGAAAAAAATGCAACAAATCAATGAACTATTTCAGATCCATCATATTAGCAAAGTTAAAAGATCCAATATTATAACTTTTAGTCAGGACATGCGAAGAAAAAAGTAATC
>NW_023219312.1:0-148 GCF_002007445.2 Ailuropoda melanoleuca | reverse complement strand
AGCAGGTATCTTAGTAACTAAACCTCTGTCTTATCTGCATCGAATAACTTAAGATAATAAAGGCCAGGGAGTTAGTTTTGCGGGTTAATTAATGTTCTAGAGATAGAAATGTTTTTATTCTTCAGGAAAAATGCATAAAGAAATGTCC
>NW_023219311.1:0-658 GCF_002007445.2 Ailuropoda melanoleuca | reverse complement strand
TTTCCTTACACCATACACAAAAACAGACTCAAAATGGATGAAAGACCTAAATGTGAGACAGGAATCCATCAGAATCCTAGAGGAAAACACAGGCAGCAGCCTCTTCGACCTCAGCCACAGCAACTTCTTGCCAGACACATTTCCAAAGGCAAGGGAAACAAAGGCAAAAATGAATTATTGGGACTTCATCAATTTAGAAAGCTTTTGCACAGCAAAGGATACAGTCGACAAAACCAAGACAACCAACAGAATGGGAGAAGATACTTGCAAATGACGTATCAGATAAAGGGCTAGAAACCAAAATCTATACAGAACTTATCAAACTCAACAAATCCAATCAAGAAATGAGTAGAAGACATGAACAGACACTTCTCCAAAGACAACAAATGGTGAACCAACACATGAAAAAATGCTCAACATCCCTCAGTATCAGGGAAATACAAATCAAGATCAGAATGAAATACCACCTCACACCAGTCAGAATGGCTAAAATGAACAAGTCAGGAAATGAAAGATGTTGGCAAGGATGTGGAGAAAGAGGAACACTCTTACACTGGTGGTGGGAACGCACTGGTACAACCACTCTGGGAAACAGTATGGAGGTTCCTCAAAAAGTTGAAAATAGAGCTACCCTACAACCCAGCAATTGCACTACTGG
>NW_023219310.1:0-658 GCF_002007445.2 Ailuropoda melanoleuca | reverse complement strand
AATATAATTACGCTTAGCTTGCTGATGGCACTATGTTTCTGTTGCTTTTGCATTAATAAAATTTATCACATAGTATACTATTTTCACTTGTCATTGTAGTTCTTAAGACCAAATTTTGTGTAACCTGTGAAGAAGGCTTTTTTTGTTAGATATTAGTGCTCTCGTGATTATTTTGTTTTTAGCAAAGGGAAATGCTATATTTAGACTTTCTTTACTTCTGACTCTGCATAATTTGAATGATAAGGTTTGAATGTAATGGAGTAACAAAAGATGTATAAACTTAGTGGCAGTGCATATTTTAACACAATATACACATTTGACATTTTATTACATCATTAAAGTAAAATAAAATTGAGTAAGATTTTAACCACACAACAAATACAAATATGCATACAAACAGACATAAATGCATGCTCATTCATACATACCTACACAGACATATTAGCTACCAGTGGCATACAAATTTATAGAAAACTGAATATATTATTGCTAAGACCATGGTATGTTTGTCTTTCATCGCTTATGAGATAATATGATCATTATAAGAAGGTAGTCTGTATTTTCAATTCTGTCAAGATAATACTATTATAAAGAGATAGACTGCATTTTGAATTCTGTTGTAAAACATTAACTCCTTGGTTGTTGGACAATGCTGTGG
>NW_023219309.1:0-658 GCF_002007445.2 Ailuropoda melanoleuca | reverse complement strand
CTTCCTCCCCCACTCCCCCTGCTTGTGTCCCCTCTCTCGCTGGCTGTCTCTATCTCTGTCAAATAAATAAAAACTCCTTAAAAAAATTTTGTCTTTAAAAAAATAAATAAATAAAATAAAAATTCTCATCACAAGAAAAAATATAACTATATAAGGTGATAGATGTTAACTAACTTGTAGTGATCACTTCACAATATATACATATGTCAAATCATTATGATTTACACCTAAAACGAATGCAATGCTATATAACAATTGTATCTCAATAAAACTGGAAATAGAAAAGCAAACACTATTTTTAGTAAGCATTACAGGTCACAATGGAAACTTGGTCATAATCAGAGGCTGTTTTTGTCAATATATTACATCCTGCATGATTGGATGAATCTTTGAGACCTGAATCAAATCCTTGAATTCACTAAAATAGATGTTATTGCTAAGGACACATCAGCTGTCAAGGTTGAAGAGAAATCACCATCATCACATCCACAGCCAACTGGATCCCTCCCAAATAAGGATTTCCACACTTTCTTTTTTTTTTTTTTTAAAGATTTTATTTATTTATTCAACAGGGATAGAGACAGCCGGTAAGAGAGGGAACACAAGCAGGGGGAGTGGGAGAGAAAGAAGCAGACTCATAGCAGAGGAGCCTGATGTG
>NW_023219308.1:0-658 GCF_002007445.2 Ailuropoda melanoleuca | reverse complement strand
TTTCTTTCTTTCTTTCTTTCATTTTGCTTTTAATCAACCATTTTGCATGATTTAATTTTCTTATCTCTCAGGATATTGATCATGTTAATCATACTTTAATTTTTTTTCAATTTTTTTCCTAGTGGTTGCTCTACAGTTTGCAGTATATATTAATAACTAATCTAAGTCTACTTTCAAATAACACTATACCACTTCATGGTTAGTTCAAGTACCTTATTACTTGAGTGTTCCAAATTTCTCTTTCTCATGCCTTATAATGTTGTTATACACTTCAATTAACCATAGCTTATACTCATCTAATATATTGTTGCTATTATTATTTTGAGTTTTTAAATTATTTTTGTTTTTATTGCTATTATTATTTTGAATGAACTGTTCTCTATAACATTTAATAATAAGAAGAATAAAAATGATTTTCATTTATTCATTCTCACATGCCTTTCCTTTCTTTACATAGATCTGTGTTTCTGACTTAAATCATTTTCCTTCTTTCTGAAAAATTCATTTTAATGTTTCTTGCACATCAGGTCTACTGGCAATGAATTCCTTTAAATTTTGTTTGAGAAAGTATTTCTTCTTCACTGTTGAAGGATAATTTTGCTGGATCTAGAATATTAGGTGTTTATCTAGTTTTCACATTTAACTACATCATTCCACT
>NW_023219307.1:0-658 GCF_002007445.2 Ailuropoda melanoleuca | reverse complement strand
TCTTTCTCATTTTAAAATTTAGTTTCTTTAGTACCATATACTACTAATTTCCCTCCTGTCTCTGACTTCTCCTTCCCCTATATTTTTTTCTTTCTGATTCTGTAGTAAATGATGGAGTCCCTCATAGTCCAGTCCTTGGCCATTTTCTCTCTTTAATCTATACTGTGACCCTATTCCCATTTACTCATTCACAAGTTTCAAATACCGTCTATAGGCCAAATACTTTCAAATGTGTGTCATAGACTCAGACTTCTCTTCCAAGATTGAGGCCTCCACAGTCAGCCGCCTGCTTGACCTTTATGTGAGGCACTGATGCTTCTTGGGCACCTTGAATTTTGCTCTTTGAAACTGAACTCTGGATCTTCCTTCAAAAGTGTGTTTCTCCGACTAGTCTATCTTAACTAGTAAATGGTACTATACAATTTGGGCCATTCTTGAACTCCTTCCTCTCCTTCCTTTCCTCTTGCAATACTTCCCTTGATCTTGTCACTTTTTCTTCTAAATATTTTGTAAATTAAGCCACTTCTCTCCACGGCCACGGTAATGGTTCCATTCTAGGCCGTTATTATCTCTTGATCTGATTACTGCTTTTGCAATTTGTAGCCTCCTAACTGCTCAATTTCCACTCCTGCCCTCATCCAATCCACTCTCCATAGAA
>NW_023219306.1:0-658 GCF_002007445.2 Ailuropoda melanoleuca | reverse complement strand
AAAAAAAGAAATCAATAAAATGATATATGAGAATTCTCTAAATATTGGAAAGTAAATAGCACAACACTGATACAAATGTCAAAGAAAAAATTCAAAATGAAAATTAGAAGATTTTTTTAATAGGATGTCAATGCAACGAAACATCAAAATTTGTGGGATGTTGTTAAGGCAGTCACGACAGGAAAATATTTAGTTTTAAATGTTTATATAGAAAATGACAAAAGGGTTTAAACGCTGATCTAAGTTTCCACCTTAAGCTAGAAATAGAATAGTAAATTAAACAAAAGAAAGTGGGAAAAGGAAACACTACTGATAAAAGTATAAATTAATGAAAAAGCAAAGGAACAACAGTACAGAAAATTAATGAAACCAGATGATGTTTTTTGAGAATATCAATAAAATTGGTAAAGACTGAGCGTAAAAAAATGAGATAAATGCATTTCTAATAGCAGGAGTGCAAGAAAATTGTTGGGGTTAATGTAGAGCATGAAATTAGCCATAATACCTAGCTTGCTAAAATGTAACAAGGCAGGTGCTGAGGGCACGGAAGGTTTCTGAGAAGGGCATCAGCCTTTGGAATTCTGAGGCATGTGTAACCACTCTGCCCTTGGAATGCCACAGGGAGTTGCCTTCCCGAAACTTCCCTAGCCCAAATGCT
>NW_023219305.1:0-658 GCF_002007445.2 Ailuropoda melanoleuca | reverse complement strand
GCTGTAGCTCTGGCAGCATCACCAGAAAGGACAGGGCCACCGCTGGTGGCCGGAGGGAGTCACAGGGAAGCACACGGCCTCGAATCCTGCAGAGCCGCTCTCCAGCTGAGGGACCTGCGACCAGATGCCTGCCTGCTCGGAGCTCAGCGCCCCGAACTGGAGTACTGTGCCTGTGTTGTAGGGACCGCCACGGCACAGGTGGGACTGAACCCAGCCAGGGAGGTCCCAGTCTGTCCTGACTCCTCCCCCCGACCCTGCCCTACCCCTGCAGCTGCTGCGAAGACGAATGGGGGCAAACCGTGCACAGCTCCTAGCCCAGCTAGGTATACAGTAGGCAGCGCCCCGTTCCTGACCCTGCATGGCCCGCGCTCTCAGACCGGCGGGGTTCTGACTGCGGCCTGGACGCGGGGTGAGAGCTTCAGCTCAGAGGAGGTCTGTCCGGGGCAGAGGTCCAAGCTGGGGCAGCTGGCCTCAGTGAGTTTCTGGCCCACTGGGCTCCCAGCCTTCGAGCCAGTGGCTCCTTCCCCAGGAAATGCCTCCAGGTTCAAAACTAGCCAAGAAGCAAAGCCAGGACAGAGATAAAGCGAATGCTTGAGAAGAGCACCGCCCCGCACTTGGCCTTGGGGAGCTTTGGGGAATTTTGCTGTCCTGGCAAGTG
>NW_023219304.1:0-658 GCF_002007445.2 Ailuropoda melanoleuca | reverse complement strand
GGGGGGGGGGTTGATGGAGGTAGAAAGGATTCAGAAGCAGACAACGGCTTTAAGGAGTTAATTCCTTTGTAGTCTCTCTTTCCTGCTCCCTTGTTCACGTTTAAAAGTCCAAAGGAACAGCACATTTGGAAAATGCCAGGGCTTGGGCACCTGGGCTAAAAAGCAAGCTGGATTTGGAGGTCTACAATGTGTTTCCCTTCACAACCGACACCAACCAGTGAGAAGGCTGGGTTGCAAGAGAAGACAAAAAGGAAATCAGCAGTTGGGAAGATTGTCACAAGCAACCATGCACGATTTTCAGGAAGGGAAAGGACACCACGGGTTTGTGTTTGGAACAGAAAATACTTCATTCATTCACATTTCATAGAGGCATGCTTTCTGCCAGGCACAGCACTCCATATCTACCACAGTGGGGCCCCTGAGACGATGACTTACCCCTGAGAGCCAAGCCCTCTACATTTCTCATCTCCTATAGCCATTAAAACAAGCCCTATGGAATCTATGTGATGTTTTTCAGCCCTAAGACTTGAGACTTTGGTTAAGCAAGTTACTCATGGTCACACGAGTCATACACAAACCTGCCCCCAAACAGACTGATTCCAGAGCTCTTGCTTCTTAGAGGAATACTTACCAAGCAAGCATCAACAGAGACAAGCAT
>NW_023219303.1:0-3670 GCF_002007445.2 Ailuropoda melanoleuca | reverse complement strand
CTTCTTAATCCAGTCATCTGTTGAAGGGCATCTCGGCTCCTTCCATGATTTGGCTACACAATGTCCTTTAAAAACAATTCATGGCTCAAGTTCCTGCTAAGATGGCCAACCGGCTGGATCTGGTTTGTCTCTCTCCCTCAGGATCAGTCCTGAGAAATTTTAGAAACACGGGGAAGGCCTGGATCCTAAGAACTACCAATGACAACCACAAAAACTGCGAGGAAGCCCAGGCGGGTCTGAGGCTGTTTGAGCTGATTATAGGGGCAGGCGGGTGGCAGCAGCCTGGGGCTGAAGCCTGAGGCAGCAGGGAGGGGGCAGTTCGGAGGGAAGGGTCCAAAGTTTGGTCCCTCCCTACTGTCTGCCCCTTTACAACAGAAATTCAGAGCAGCAGCCGACCACCAGTGCCCTTGCCTGCAGGTCAATATGAGAACAGAGTTGCCTCCTTTGTAGGTAGGGTTGCCAGATGGAGCAAATAAAAAATACAAGATGTGCAGTTCACCTTGAATTTCAGATCAATGACTCGTAATTTTTTTTTAGCGTAAGTATGTTATGTGCAATACTTGGGACATACTAAATTGTTGATGTTGTTTATGTGAAATTCATATTTAAATGTATGTCCTCTGTTTTGGCTGAGTGGCCCGATTCATAGGTGACTGGGATAGTAATGCCTGCCCTGAGTATCAGGCCTGCAGCTAAGTTGTTGGCCTCCGTAGAACCGGGGACTGGTCTGGCCTTTACTCAAGGATGTGAGGAAGGCCTGTAGGATAACCTGCTGTCACGGAGCTTCTCGCATGGGGAAGGAGAACCAGAGTCTGAGCCTGGCTCACTGGGAAGTCTCCCTGTCAGCTTTTGGGATTTTGTGGGGCATGGCATTTCCTAAGCTCCTCTTCCACCGTGCCCTTGACCTCAAACTCTAGAGCTTCCTAATGGAAGGGTAGGGAGGTCACTAATATTCTAAAGTCTCCCCCAGCTCCAAAGCTTCTGCCTAGCAACCTGACCTGTTCAGCAGCCAGACCATTGCCCACCTGTGGACAACCATGCAATAAGGCTAGATTGCAACTTGACTCATGACCCGGGGAGGTGGGGGGGGCAGGTCTCTGCAGTGGCTTCCAATTAGTAAAATATTACTATAGCAGAATTGGTTGTTACTGTTCTTGTGAATTTTTTCCTTCTGTTTTATTCTTTCACATTCAGACAACTCATGGGATGGAATGTCTGGTTAGCCAGATTCTAGAATAAAATTGTGTAAGCATAGCCTAGAAGATAGAAAGCCCATTGCTGTGTGAAAGTCAAAATTATCACCCTGACACCGGTATCTGGGAAGATTGGAATGAGCCTCCACTACCTGTTTTTGCTTGCCAAAACTTGCATGAAGTTTACACTGAAAATGGCTTTTGGGTGTCCTATCACAAAAGGAGAGTGTTCCCCAGCTAGAACCGCCCCCGTGCTAATCTGAGAGCCATCTGTCAACATGGACCATCTTTCGGTCTCATCTTTTGCCAACAGCACTTCAAAACAAAGTCTCCAACCAACACTGCTTGGTGTTTTATTAGCTCATTCTATTGCCTTTTTTGCCTGCCTCACTTTGTTTCAAGGAAATCATGACCTAATTTAAAGACAGTCAAATTCCCTGCGTTCAGGTGTACGGTTCTATGGCTTGTAACCAGCGTGTGTCGAGCTCTTCAGGGCAACGCTAATGTCTTTGGGTGCAAAGGAAACCTATTTCAACTCATTTACGGCTCTGCTCCCAGGCTCGGCTCCGCTCCCAGGCTTTCAATGTAACCACCCCAGATTTGGGGATATTTCCTTTTCTGTAGCAATTGGTTCAACTGATACATCTCAGAAGTTGCTTAGAAGCAGGAACTCTGCGGCAAACCTTTGTTATCATAGAGGCGAGTCAAGCATTTTGCCTTCCTACCAGTTGGCCTCTCTCCTGCGGGCTCAGTGCAGTGTTTTCCTGGCGGTGGCTGGGGCTGGGGTGGGGGACACCAGGCTGAGGAGCAAGCCACTGAGTGACCAAGTTGGAAACACAAAACCCCTCAGTTATCAGATTACGCTAATCCGCTTTTCAGGATCCTCACTTCTCTGTTTTGAGAAAGAGCCCTGAGTGGCGGAGGGCTGAATCGTTGTGGGTAGTCATACCACCCACGGGATAACTAAGTATCACATAACGTTGGCTGACTGAGTTGGGTATGAAGCAGGGTGAGTGGTCAGCAGGGCTGAGAGATGGGTCTCCAAAGACAAGGAGCAGGAGAGGATGAGACAGTTTCAGAACCAACACATGATCAGCTGCCTAATCTGACACAGTCTTTATATTAGAAATCTGCTTTGTGTAACACAAGGGAAGAAAGCGGAAAGCAGAAAGTAAGCATTGCAGGAATGTAACTGCGTACCTGAGACGGTTGTGGCAATACCATCGAGGCTCAGTTCATGGGCAGATAACAACTTGTTTATCATATGGGGAACTCCTGAGTGTAGCTACAGTGGGCAGGACGGTTAGAAATCAAAGGGAAGAATCCCTATTCTGTAGCACGATCCATACTGAGTTTCGGTGTTGAAGACAGGCATAGGTCTCCGTCTTCCCCAGAATCGTGGAATACGGAGACAGCTGATCATAAGAGGGTTACATCCAATGGACATGTGCTTGTCTTGAGTGTCAGTGATTTTTGACCTTCTGATGGTGAATGATGGGAGCCCAGGTACAGCAGGTGTAGACAGTGGAAATGAGAATGGGGCCACTCCAGCTGTAATTTAGGGGCCGAGGGAAGTTGGAGGCAGGAGAGGAGAAGTAGCCTGAGAAAGGGCAATGCCGCTGTAGACGGGGACAACATGGGACCAAGACCAGATGGCAGGACTCAGTGCTTGTAGCTCTTCCTGCTGGAGGAGGACGTGGTGGTGTATTTGATGGTGGAACTGCTGCCTCCAGAGGAGCTGAAGCCACCCCCCATGCCTCTGCCACTGCTGGAACTGAAGCCACCTCCAAGGCTGTGGCCGCTGCCATAGGAGTAGCCGCTGCCTCCACCCAGGCCTGAGCCACCGCCCATGCCGCTGGCACTGCCATAGCCACCAGCGCTGCCATAGCCGCCAGACACGGTGGACTGCACCACAGCTGTGAAGGGGAGAGGGACAAAGACACACAGGACACAGTGAGCTCTTCCTGCCAGCCTCAGGCCAGTCAGAAGAGCACAAGGGCAAGGGAGGGAGGCAAGCAAAGGTACTTACAGATGTTGACTTGTCCGACGCCTTCCCCACTCAGCCTAGGAAGGGAGAGAACACAGGGAGCATGAGACCTCAGAGAGCTCCCAGTGGACCAGAGCGGGAAGCCCCGATGTGAGGAGAGCCCCTGGGGAAGCTGCCTTTGAAATGGTTCTGTGAGAGTAGCCATTATGGCCATAAGTAGGGTGCCTTCACCTTGTGCTCAAGACAACCTGAACAGGGATCCAAGATATTTGAGGGGCTTGTGTGGGTTACCCACCTGCACTCCTCGCCCTCCAGCAGCTTCCTGTAGGTGGCGATCTCCACATCCAGGGCCAGCTTGACATTCATCAGTTCCTGGTATTCCTTCAGCAGCAGGGCCATGTCCTGCTTGGCCTTCTGCCGGGCATCCTCCAACCCAGCCAGCTTGTTCTTGGCATCCTTGAGGGCCAGCTCCCCACGCTGCTCAGCATCA
>NW_023219302.1:0-658 GCF_002007445.2 Ailuropoda melanoleuca | reverse complement strand
GGGACATGGGGACATGGTTAGGAGTCTTCAGGAAGACTGCAGGAAGAGATTATTGATGTTGCTATCACCTTCATCTGGTATTTCATACACAGCAAAAGTATATCACCTGGTATATCAAATACAGCAGAACTATATGTTGTCATCTTTCACATAGTTTTTGCTCTATTTGAAGGCAAGTGTCCCAGTGACAGGCCAAAAAAGAAAAGACAAGGTAGATCTACATTTCAAGGAGCTGCTTTACCCATGCTAATAGCTATGTGATCTGGGTTAAATTCTGTAAGCTCACTAAGCCTTAACTTACTTCTTTTACAACTGGGGACAAAGATGTTTGGTCCCACAGGTGGTGAATCAGGACTTGCCCACCCTTTGCTTTCCAGAAGATGGACAAACTGCCTTCACATTGCTGCAAGTTCTGCCTTCACACAGCATCTTCTTGAAGTCCTGGCTCTAGAATTACATAGGCCTAGCTCAGTCTGCATCCTGGCTTAGCCACCTAATAGCTATGTGATCTGGGTCAAATTCTGTAAGTTCACTAAGCCTTAACTTACTCATTTTACAACTGGAGATGAAGTAGTGTCCCCTAGTATTGTATGAAAATTAAAGAAAATATTCTATCTGTATTAGTAAAAGTTACTTTGTTGCAAATAATACTATCTGA
>NW_023219301.1:0-658 GCF_002007445.2 Ailuropoda melanoleuca | reverse complement strand
AGGCACTTGGTTCAAGACTGCATCACGTGTCAAGTGTAGAGCTGAAAATCGCTGTGCCATTCTGGATTTGTGTGACTCACCACACGTGCAGATACATGAATATTCACTGCAGGGCAGGGTGTTTTTCAAGAGCCAAGATCTGGAGTCAGACAGACACGCTCTAACCTTACATCTACCACTTTATACTTCTGGCCAACTTATTTAACTCTCTATGCCTCGGAGTTTTATATGTTTGTTTGTTTGTTTGTTTTTTATCTTTGACAACTGTACCTACTTCATAAGTCTTAGATCATGGTACATGGAAGTGCTCGGCAAAGCTTAGCCCTTGTCATTTATTCAGAATATTATTCACTATCTCTTGTCTGCCTCTCTTTACCAGTGTGATCAGCAAATGTCCAAAACATCCTCAAAGGGTGTGGGTAGATGCAAAGCAGGCCATTTCTTCCTATGCATGCTCTCAGGGGCATCAGCTTTCCATTGACAGCCCCCTTGATTCTCAGCACTAAAATTCTTAATATTCTGGGAGATGAAAGGTATAGCATAGAGAATATTGTCAATGGCATTGTAATAGCATTGTATGGTGACAGACGGTAGCTACGCTTGTGTAAGCACAGCGTATAGAGTTGTCCAATCACTATGCTATACATCTGAAACTAGT
>NW_023219300.1:292-911 GCF_002007445.2 Ailuropoda melanoleuca | reverse complement strand
AAAAAGGAGAATTACAGACCGATTTCCCTAATGAATGTGGATGCCAAAATCCTCAACAAGATCCTTGCTAAAAAATCCAACGGTACATTAAAAGGATTATCCATCATGATCAAGTGGGATTCATACCTGGGATGGAAGCATGGTTCAACATTCGAAAATCAATCAGCGTGATACATCATATCAACAAGAAAAGACTCAGAAACCATATGATCCTCTCAATTGATGCAGAAAAAGCATTTGACAAAATACAGCATCCTTTCCTGATTAAAACCCTTCAGAGTGTAGGAATAGAGGGTACTTTTCTCAATCTCATAAAACCCATCTATAGAAAGCCTACTGCAAATATTATTCTCAATGGGGAAAAGCTGGAAGCCCTTCCAAAAGATCAGGAACACGACAAGGATGCCCACTCTCGCCACTATTATTCAACATAGTACTAGAAGTCCTTGCAAACTTGCAATCAGACGACAAAAAGGGATCAAAAGTATCCAAATTGGCAGAGAAGAAGTCAAAATGTCTCTCTTCGCAGATGACATGATACTCTATGTGGAAAACCCAAAAGAATCCACTCCCAAACTATTAGAAGTTATAGAGCAATTCAGTAATGTGGCGGGATACA
>NW_023219300.1:0-172 GCF_002007445.2 Ailuropoda melanoleuca | reverse complement strand
CCAAAAACCATATGTTACCTTGGAATTAACTTAACCAGAGACGTAAAGGACCTATATTCTAGAAACTATAAATCACTCTCGAAAGACATTGAGGAAGACTTAAAAGATGGAAAAATATTCCATGCTCATGGATTGGTAGAATTAACATAGTTAAAATGTCCATGCTACCCAG
>NW_023219299.1:0-1532 GCF_002007445.2 Ailuropoda melanoleuca | reverse complement strand
TTATTTCTTAAAAGATATCAAACATCCTTTTATATTTGGTATCTGATAATTCTAATATTTGAAGTTTTATGAGTGTACTCTATAGTTTCTGCTGGCCTGTGTTGATTTTCTTGGTAGTGTATAGTAATTTTTTTTTTTGAGCTGCTGTGGAGATTATTTGAGGACTGAGATGAAGGTGGTTGCAAACTTAGAAGCAATGTCATGCAGGAAATTACCTTGATACAGTCATAGCGTGTGAGTACACATCCAGGCAAATGCCTCAGAGGTACAGAACAGAAACGTTCACAGGCCAACTGAAGATGCTCAATTTGTATAGTTAATTAAAGCAACTTGGACCAAGTAGCCCGAAGCAAGGGGAAAGAAATGGGGTAGCTTGTTACCTGAGATGGGATAGGATCAGTTATCACACTCAGGACAAGGTCAGGTGGGTGAAAGGATCGCCTGAATCCTGGGTTACATAGTCTTCAGATGGCCTGACTCTTCTGCACCCCCTTTCCTGATAGTGGTGTGGTTTCTAGGGCATCAGTTGAGTTTTGAGTAAGGGGGCCCAACAAACGGAAGGCTCTATGGCCAGCATACACATTTTCTCTAGTGGGGAGATGCGGGAGCGTGTAAGCCCGGGGCCAGCCACTGCTTTTCAGTGAACCTGAGGAGCAGCTATGGATTTTATTTGTGTTTGTTAGGCAGAGGGGCCAGTATGAGTGTCAGCCTGTAGGAGGTGAATTTAAGACCTCATGGATGTAAGTGTCTATGTGCATGATGTATATTTTGAGTGAGACATGTAGTGCTACTAGGTTCTTTCTTCCTTTCCTATGTTGGGCATGCTCTACTTACAGTATCTATACCTGACACGTCTCCAAGGTTACTGACTTCCTCATCTGTACATATTGAACACATCTCATGCTCTTGCCCATGCCTCCCAAACTACTTAGTTTCATTTATCTTCCTTACTTATTTTTTTTTCTATAGGGCATTTTAATATTCAAATAATATAGCAAATACAAATGGCATGAGGGATAGTTGGTAATTTTAGTTTCTAGGTGGGATTATTCATTTTATCTTCTGCTTAAGTACAATGTTCAAGACTGCTGCAGGATAGTTTACATTGAAGATACATCTTTAGGGTCTCAACTTTTTGTAGGTTGCCTTCCATATAGAAGCTTGAGTGGAATTCATATTTAATCTACTGTATCAATTAAGGGGAAAAAGACTTCAGTTCTTCACTTACCCTTCTGGGTTCCCACCTTTACTTAACCTCAGCCTGAGCATGAATTTGCTTCTTGCCGGGTCATAAATTTATTCAAGAAGGTTTTAATTTTTTAAAAAAATTTATTTATTAGATAGTGCAAGAGTGAGAGCGAGAGTGAGTGAGAGAGAAGCAGGCCCTCCACTGAGCTGGGAACCTGACTTGGGGCTCGATTCCAGGACCCTGGGATCATGACCTGAACTGGAGGCAGACAGTTAACTGACTGAGTCACCCAGACATCCCTAAACAGTTGACCATGTGTGTTTTCTATTCTTCAGTAACTCTA
>NW_023219298.1:0-658 GCF_002007445.2 Ailuropoda melanoleuca | reverse complement strand
TTTTGCTCCCCGGAGCTTTAGCAACCAGCTCTGTCCATTCTTTGATTCTTTGATCCCAAACTCACAGTCTTGCGTGCCCAGGGTCTCCTGACAATGTTGGGTTGGTGACCAGAATCCCTGGCGAGTCTCCAGCTCCACAGACAGGGTGACCCTCACCCCGCCCAGCAGCCTCCCTCCTGAGTCCGCGGCCCTTCGGCCTCCCTGGCCCCAGCCTGGTCTGCATTTGCCCTTCGGTTCTTTCATGAGAGCTTTCCTGTCCTTTCTCTGGCTCCCCTAACCCCTAACACAGAAGCCCTGACTCGGCCCACGCTGGCCCAGGGACTCCGTCACAGAGGACGGCAGGCCACTCAGATCACAGCATGCATGCGTGCTGAAGATTCACGTCTGACACGCGGACTCCTGCAGAGAACCATGAAAACTGAAACAGTACAGAGCTGAGGCTGAGAACAATACTTGCAAATAATAGATAGGCAGTATCCTGTACCAGGTAGTGTCCTGTATCCAGGACCTCTGTACAAGCCAATCCTTTCCATCCGTCGTACTCATTGGGAAGAGGCGTGTCCTCTCCCTTTCTCATTTGGGTGTGCATGAAAGCCAGAAGAGGTTATCCAACCACAAAACACTCAGCAAACTCAATGGGGCAGAAAGCTGAGAGTGT
>NW_023219297.1:0-658 GCF_002007445.2 Ailuropoda melanoleuca | reverse complement strand
GATAGTAAATTCACACCCTCTTTCAGGCTTTTCCTTCAGAAAATTCTCCAAGAGGATTAGACAAAAATCTTAGCAGAAGGAGAGGAAGGAATCCAGGGAAAGCTTTTTTTGTGGTGCTGACTTGGGGAAGTAAAAGCAATTCCGTTGAAACGTTACCCATGACCGTATGTCTATTGTCCTTAAGAAATAAGAGCTTTAACTTGCAGTTGAAGTGCCTAAATCCCAAAACAAACAAACAAACGAAACAAATCTATAGCCTGGTTGCACCTGTGGAAACCTACTGCAGCTTGGAAATAACAAGAGAGAAAAATAAAACGTTCTACTTCTATGGAAGGGGCAGGACTATATGCCAGCATTACATCTGGAAGAGGACAGGAACATTTATGAAGGTCGCAACCCCAAGACTCAAGTTTACAGTCTCTGCCTAAAACTGTGGCTTAATCAAAGAATGCCATTCTGGGGCACCTGGGTGGCACAGTCAGTTAAGCATCTGACTCTTAGTTTCAGCTCAGGTCATTATCTCAAGGTTGTAAGATCAAGCCCCACGTCAGGCTCCTGCCCATTGCAGAGTCTGCTGGAGATTCCCTCTCCCTCTCCCTCTGGCCTTCCTGCTTGTGCTTGCTCTCTCTCTCAAATAAATAATTTCTTTTTAAAAAAA
>NW_023219296.1:0-658 GCF_002007445.2 Ailuropoda melanoleuca | reverse complement strand
TGGGTAAGGCTGTAGCATTTTATCCCCACAAGGGACCAGAGAGCCGGTCATTACTGACACGTGACTTCGTTGGTAGCAGATGCAAATCGTGGCATAATACGTCATTGTACCTTAAATTGCTGTGTGTGTATTTCCTATCGTGCGTGGGCTAAAATGAGGATGTGAAACAGGTGTGGTGTGTTTTGTTTCTCCCCAGCTTCCACACAGGCTCTCAGCCCATAGGCTTTCATCTGCGGGTATTGGGTACAAGGCTTTCTGTTATTTATTTATTTTTTTTGTGATCCATATTGTTTTTTTCCAAATCATCATATTCATGTAGATGTGTTACATGAAACATATCTAAAAATAACTTGTCACTTTTTTTTAAACTTGTCACTTTAAAGACCATTGATGATCTGTTTGCATTTTGTAATGTTGAAACATAAACTCTTGACAGTTCATAAAATATATTAGTAGTGGTTGATGTAATTCCTGAGAAACAAGAATTTACACACAAAGGAGCATTCCGAGTGGAAAAAAGTATCTTTAAAAGTTATAAAATATATACATAGAATTAAAAATGAGGAAAATTTTGTAATTGTAAAAAGGAATATTTAAATTATTACTTTATTCTTATATGGGGACAAAAACATTTTTTGGACCATGGATGGGTTTCCAT
>NW_023219295.1:0-658 GCF_002007445.2 Ailuropoda melanoleuca | reverse complement strand
ATGGTTCACCTACACTGAGCAAGACTTCCAGTCTTTTAAAAATCAGATGGACACACGTGCTAATACGGAAAAATCTCTAAGATATATCAAGGGTAAGAATGAAAGATAGAAGAAAGTTCTCTTAAACATAGGTGATTACATATGTAATAGAAAATTTGGAGAAGAATATACAGGAAAACATTCACAGTGGTTGCTTGGATTAGGGGGTGGAGGAGTGAGAAAAGGCTAGAAGTTTGTTGTGGAAAGGAGGCTTCCTTTGCACCATGTAACATTTTCGTTGTAAATGTTTTATCAATTTTTAAAAGTCCTACAAACATCTGTACCCATTAAGTGGGCATTCTCTTTCCATTTATGTATGCCATGTCTTCTGCTTCTCAACCATTTTTACTCTCACCTACTGCTCTCCCTACCACTAGAGCAAAACAAAAGCATGCACATTCAGCAAATCTCAGAGTTCCCCCAAGAAACAGAATCCTTTCTCCATCCCCCCACCAGAATAAGGAAATAATAGAATAAATGAAAAAATATGCTTATAATAAACCCAGTTTTTAGCCCAATGTTTGATTCCTTTTAAGTCTGGCCTAATTTCTCATAGAGCAAAAAGTTTTAAAAGAAAAGTGCAATGTGCAACACAAAAAAGGGTCATTTCCAAAGGTGT
>NW_023219294.1:0-658 GCF_002007445.2 Ailuropoda melanoleuca | reverse complement strand
GGTGGCAGGTATTTCACATGCCTATCGTAAAATTCTCTTAACTTTCATGCATGTTTGAAAGGTGTGTTGTTTTTTTTTAAAGATTTTATTTGTTTAAGATAGAGCAAGAGCAAGCCAGAGAGAGAGAGCACGAGCAGGGGGAGGGGCAGAGGGAGAGGGAGAAGCAGACTCCCCACTGAGCAGGCACCTGATGTGGGGCTCAATCCCAGGACCCTGGGATCATGACCTGAGCCGAAGGCAGACACTTAACCTACTGAGCCGCCCAGGCGCCCTTGTTTGAAAGTTTTTATAAAAAACAAACAAATACACAAAAACACTGGAGGACAAGTCTACTACATGCTAGTCGTTGAGCTTGCCACTAAGAAATAAGATAAATGAGACAGAAACAGTAACATTACCAAATTCATGAATCATACAATCTGGTACACAAGATAACGCAAGAAAAACATAAGCAAACAAAATATTTATGAGTTGTGGTAAGGTCTTATGAAAAGAGCAGAGTGCTGGAGAGGAAGCAACAGAATGTTGGGGAGAGTAGAGCACTTGGGGGACCCAGTGAGACTTACAGCCAAACTTCTCTCCCTGTTGGATGGGGGTGGGGGACGAGGTGGAAAGGAGGTGACCTTACACTGTAAAAGGGGGACACTGGCTGCTGTGT
>NW_023219293.1:0-658 GCF_002007445.2 Ailuropoda melanoleuca | reverse complement strand
GAGGGCAGATTAGTCCATACTTACTGGTTAATGCATGTGAGTTTGTGTGTGTGTGTAATTTGAGAGCAAAGAAGAGTACACTTCTATGCAATATACATTTTATCAGGTAGTTATAAAATGGGCAATACAAGTTACTCTAATATGTTACATGGAAGTTAAAAAGAGAGCAAGACCCTATTTTCTCATATCTTTTGATACTGAATTGAATAAATTAAGCAGCAAAAGTTTTGTATAAAAATGATTAACAAATGCTTCAGACAGACTCTCCCATGAGATGCCTGTCACCATGATTTGTTATTTGTGTACTTTAAAAAAAGGACAATAGATCTAATACTTGTCCCTTAGGTGTTTGCTTTCTACTGAATAAACAACTTACACAGAGCAACTGATAATAGAACACTTATGGCATAAATTTAGTAATTCCTCATTATATTCTGAAAGTTTTATGTAGGTCAAAATATGTTTATTTTATGAGGTAAAATTATTACCCTTTTTAATACCCAATGTTCAACAAATTATTAGAGAAACAAGGTAAGAATATAAAGGTTAAGAAATGTTCTTATAGGGGTGCCTTGGTGGCTCAGTAGGTTAAGTGTCTGCCTTTGGCTCAGGTCATGATCGCAGAGTCCTCGGATGGAGCCCCACATCACATCACATC
>NW_023219292.1:0-1715 GCF_002007445.2 Ailuropoda melanoleuca | reverse complement strand
AGGAGCAAAACAGTAAAAATAATCCTTCTTTCATGGAGCTTACATGCTTATGGAGTGAGACAAATCATGAATAAATAAATAAGTAAAACATGTAGTACCTTAAATAGTGACAAGTACTATGGGAAAATGAAGGCTAGAGAGATGAGGTCTATTGTGTGTGGTTAGGAGAGGATTGCAGTTGTATGTAGGGTGATTCAGAAAGGCTGTGCTACAGACATGCTATGTCACCCAGTGCAGTGAAGGGATCCACCATGTGGATATCTGGGCCAGAAGTGGTGCAATTATAGGGGACAGCCAGTACAAAGGTCCTGAGGTAGGGTCTTGTCTGGTATGTTAGGAGGCAGAATGGTCAGGTGGCCAGAGACTACAGAGAAATGAGTGGGACGAGAGAAATAGAAGGCTGAGCAGTCACTGGGTCAGTGACAAATACCACAGGACTTTGTAGGCCATTGTCAATACAGACTTTGGTTTCTATTCTAAATGAAAAGAGAAACCGGGGGCGCCTGGGTGGCGCAGTCCTTAAGCCTCTGCCTTTGGCTCAGGGCATGATCCCGGCCTTCTGGGATCGAGCCCCACATCAGGCTCCTCTGCTAGAAGCCTGCTTCTTCCTCTCCCACTCCACCTGCTTGTGTTCCCTCTGTCGCTGGCTGTCTCTCTTTCTGTCAAATAAATAAATAAATAAAATCTTTAAAAAATAAATAAATGAAAAGAGAAACCAGTGGGAGGTTCTGAGCACAAGAATAACATGACATTTTAAACAGGTATACGTGTATCCTTGACAAACATACAGCATGTTTTGGCTGATTTTAAAATGTACATAGGTGGCTTTGTGCTATACACATCCTCCTGCTTTTAATTTTCTTGCTTAACATTGTTCCTATCCAATTGCTTTCTGTAAATCTGCTTTAGTATCTCTGATGGCTGTGTCATATTTCATTGTACACAGGGCACATTTTGCTTACATATTCCTCTAGTAACAGATGCTGTCACAGCTCTCACTTCTGCCACCATAAACAGTCCTGTGATGAATGTGCTCACGTGGGCTCCTTATGGACTCAGGAGAGTTTCCTGGGGGGGTGCACCTTGGAAGGAGAGGGATTGAGGGTTGGGAGGGCGTGTGCATTCTTAATTCCACTGAGATCGTGCTCCAGAATGGTGGCCCCAGTGACACTCCCACCAGCAGTGTGTGATGGTTGTATCTCCTCACTGAATTCTCATGCTGATCCAGTGAGGGAGGTCAGGTGAGGTCCCTTGTGGACTGAGGCTTAGAGAGAGTCAGAGAATTACCCAAGTGAGGAAGGGCCAGGGCTCATATGCATAATTTCTGACATAATGGTCATTGCTCTTACCTCTATAGCACCCAGCACTGCCTCTTCCAGGAATAAGATGAGCCATCCACAGTCAAACAGATTATTATTATTATTATTATTATTATTGTTGTTGTTGTTTTGTTGTTATTAATACTACTATTATTATTGCATTTGTTCATGTCTGGTCTATTTCAGTAAGCCCAGGACCCCCCTTTAGCACCAGGGGATGATGCTAGAGGAGCAAGCCTAAGTCAGATTATGAAGGAAGGAGAGTGGGGAACCACTGAAGGGTTTGAGCCTTGGGGTGGGTGGGGACAACTCAATCACATTTATAGTGTAGAAAGCTTCCATGAGCTAAGAATTGACCCTCCTTTTCTATCTTGAGTGAGTTGGTAAATCATGACA